>NC_088213.1:11393232-11398826 GCF_036934945.1 Oncorhynchus masou masou | reverse complement strand
GCAGTCAGGTCTATATTTTTGGGGGATAGGAATGAGGTGGATGGTAATTCAGAGATGAAGACTCTCCTTGGCATCGCTCAGGCTGTTTCTGTAAACCGACAGAGATGAAGAATCTCCTTGGCATCGCTCAGGCTGTTTCTGTAAACCTGACAGAGATGAAGACTCTTATTGGCATCGCTCAGGCTGTTTCTGTAAACCTGACAGAGATGACAGACTCCTTGACATCGCTCAGGCTGTTTCTGTAAACCGACAGAGATGACAGACTCCTTGACATCGCTCAGGCTGTTTCTGTAAACCGACAGAGATGAAGAATCTCCTTGGCATCGCTCAGGCTGTTTCTGTAAACCGACAGAGATGAAGAATCTCCTTGGCATCGCTCAGGCTGTTTCTGTAAACCGACAGAGATGAAGAATCTCCTTGACATCGCTCAGGCTGTTTCTGTAAACCTGACAGAGATGACAGACTCTCCTTGGCATCGCTCAGGCTGTTTCTGTAAACATGACAGAGATGACAGACTCTCCTTGGCATCGCTCAGGCTGTTTCTGTAAACATGACAGAGATGACAGACTCTCCTTGGCATCGCTCAGGCTGTTTCTGTAAACCTGACAGAGATGACAGACTCTCCTTGGCATCGCTCAGGCTGTTTCTGTAAACATGACAGAGATGACAGACTCTCCTTGGCATCGCTCAGGCTGTTTCTGTAAACATGACAGAGATGACAGACTCTCCTTGGCATCGCTCAGGCTGTTTCTGTAAACCTGACAGAGATGACAGACTCTCCTTGGCATCGCTCAGGCTGTTTCTGTAAACCGACAGAGATGACAGACTCTCCTTGGCATCGCTCAGGCTGTTTCTGTAAACCTGACAGAGATGACAGAACCTCCTTGGCATCGCTCAGGCTGTTTCTGTAAACCTGACAGAGATGACAGAACCTCCTTGGCATCGCTCAGGCTGTTTCTGTAAACCTGACAGAGATGAAGACTCTTATTGGCATCGCTCACGCTGTTTCTGTAAACCGACAGAGATGACAGACTCTCATTGGCATCGCTCAGGCTGTTTCTGTAAACCTGACAGAGATGAAGACTCTTATTGGCATCGCTCAGGCTGTTTCTATAAACCTGACAGAGATGACAGACTCTCCTTGACATTGCTCAGGCTGTTTCTGTAAACCTGACAGAGATGACAGACTCTCCTTGGCATCGCTCAGGCTGTTTCGGTAAACCTGACAGAGATGACAGACTCTCCTTGGCATCGCTCAGGCTGTTTCTGTAAACCTGACAGAGATGAAGACTCTCCTTGGCATCGCTCAGGCTGTTTCTGTAAACCTGACAGAGATGAAGACTCTCCTTGGCATCGCTCAGGCTGTTTCTGTAAACCTGACAGAAATGAAGACTCTCCTTGGCATCGCTCAAGCTGTTTCTGTAAACCTGACAATCACAGGGGGATGACTACATGACTGTGTGTGTGTGTGTGTGTGTGTGTGTGTGTGTGTGTGTGTGTGTGTGTGTGTGTGTGTGTGTGTGTGTGTGTGTGTGTGTGTGTGTGTGTGTGTGTGTGTGTGTGTGTGTGTGTGTGTGTGTGTGTGTGTGTGTGTGTGTGTGTGTGTGTGTGTGTGTGTGTGTGTGTGTGTGTGTGTGTGTGTGTGTGTGTGTGTGTGCTATTTCCCCGGCATAAATCATGACACATCTCATCAAAACAAGATCACTTAAATAACAAAGACATTGGAGCTTTACATCTCTCTCCTTGTGTCCTCTTTATCCTGCTGTCATGATGAGATTGTGGTGTGGAGTTGTGTTCTTGTGTGATTCAGAGACCAGGATCTGGAGTTGTGTTCTTATGATTCAGAGACCAGGATGTGGAGTTGTGTTCTTGTGACGACTGGCTCCCCTGTGGTGCTGGTTGTGTGAAGTTGGGATGTTGTGTTTGTGCTGTACAGCTGAGGTGGCGTGATCTTGAGACAGTCATGCTGTGCATCGTGTGGTTTTCAGTGCTCAGTGTATCACATCAAATTGTATTTGTCACATGCACCGAATACAACAGGTCACCTTACAGTGAAATGCTTACTTACAAGTCCTTAACCAACAGTGCAGTTTTTCAGAAAATACTTTCAAAATGTCAAATTAAAAATAAAAGTAAGAGATAAGAATTACAAATGGTTTTGTTATTCTTCTAACATTTTTTTTTTGGGGGGGGGCCAACGCAAAGAGTCTGGGTAGCCAATTTATTAGCTGTTCAGGAGTTGAATAGCTTGACATAGGAACTATTTAGGAGCCTCTTGGAGCTAGACTTGGCTCTCCGGTACCACTTGCAGTGCGGTAGCAGAGAGAACAGTCTATGACTAGAGTGGCTGGAGTCTTTGACTATTTTTTGTGGATACTCTGCTCTTTGAGGCTGTGGCGATTATGGTGCCTGTTAAAGTGGGATCAACAGAGTATTGTGTTGCGTCCATTGAGTAGAGATTCCCAATGGCAAGATTATGGCTGAATGTGTTATATTACCCAGGGTTGTCTATCAGGGACTGTGTTATAATACCCAGGGATGTCTATCAGGGACTGTGTTATAATATCCAGGGATGTCTATAAGGGACTGTGTTATAATATACAGGGATGTCTATCAGGGACTGTGTTATAATACCCAGGGATGTCTATCAGGGACTGTGTTATATTACCCAGGGATGTCTATCAGGGATTGTGTTATATTACCCAGGGATGTCTATCAGGGACTGTGTTATAATACCCAGGGATGTCTATCAGGGACTGTGTTATAATACCCAGGGATGTCTATCAGGGACTGTGTTTTAATACCCAGGGATGTCTATCAGGGACTGTGTTATATTCCCCAGGGATATCTATCAGGGACTGTGTTATAATACCCAGGGATATCTATCAGGGACTGTGTTATAATACCCAGGGATATCAATCAGGGACTGTGTTATAATACCCAGGGATATCAATCAGGGACTGTGTTATAATACCCAGGGATGTCTATCAGGGACTGTGTTATAATACCCAGGGATGTCTATAAGGGACTGTGTTATAATACCCAGGGATGTCTATAAGGGACTGTGTTATAATACCCAGGGATGTCTATCAGGGACTGTGTTATATTACCCAGGGATGTCTATCAGGGACTGTGTTATAATACCCAGGGATGTCTATCAGGAGCTGTGTTATAATACCCAGGGATGTCTATCAGGGACTGTGTTATATTACCCAGGGATATCTATCAGGGACAGTGTTATAATACCCAGGGATGTCTATCAGGGACTGTGTTATAATACCCAGGGATATCTATCAGGGACTGTGTTATATTACCCAGGGATGTCTATCAGGGACTGTGTTATATTACCCAGGGATGTCTATCAGGGACTGTGTTATATTACCCAGGGATATCTATCAGGGACAGTGTTATAATACCCAGGGATGTCTATCAGGGACTGTGTTATATTACCCAGGGATGTCTATCAGGGACTGTGTTATATTACCTAGGGATATCTATCAGGGACAGTGTTATAATACCCAGGGATGTCTATCAGGGACTGTGTTATATTACCCAGGGATGTCTATCAGGGACTGTGTTATATTACCCAGGGATATCTATCAGGGACTGTGTTATAATACCCAGGGATGTCTATCAGGGACTGTGTTATATTACCCAGGGATGTCTATCAGGGACTGTGTTATAATACCCAGGGATGTCTATCACGGACTGTGTTATATTACCCAGGGATGTCTATCAGGGACTGTGTTATATTACCCAGGGATGTCTATCAGGGACTGTGTTATAATACCCAGGGATATCTATCAGGAGCTGTGTGATAGGAGGTTTAGACACTGATAATCCCACACAAACAGCTCAATAGCCTCTCTACAAAGCCAATGTCCTCGTCCCGTCACCACGAACGCTCACACATGCTAATGTAATGGATGTTACGCTGCTTGCTTAGCGAGTACCACTTCCTCCTAATTCAGCGTAACACCGAGGCTCGAACTCAGGAACTATGCCTCGCAATCACACGTGCCCACCCTCCTGAAGGAACATACCAGTCATGCCTCATAAAAGCAGGCTATTGGGCAGTGCAAGCGGAGCCAGTTCAGGCTGAGGAGAGAGTATCCACACTCCCATGTCCTAGACTAACAGATTCTCACACTGGTAAAGTAGGAGCCAGTTCAGGCTGAGGAGAGAGTATCCAACACTCCCATGTCCTAGACTAACAGATTCTCACACTGGTAAAGTAGGAGCCAGTTCAGGCTGAGGAGAGAGTATCAATGAATTTCCCATGTCCTAGACTAATGATTCTCACACTGGTAAAGTAGGGAGCCAGTCAGGCTGAGGAGAGAGTATCCAACACTCCCATGTCCTAGACTAACAGATTCTCACACTGTAAAGTAGGAGCTGTTCAGGCTGAGGAGAGAGTATCCAACACTCCCATGTCCTAGACTAACAGATTCTCACACTGGTAAAGTAGGAGCCAGTTCAGGCCGAGGAGAGTATCCAACACTCCCATGTCCTAGACTAACAGATTCTCACACTGGTAAAGTAGGAGCCAGTTCAGGCTGAGGAGAGAGTATCTAATACTCCCATGTTCTAGACTAACAGATTCTCACACTGGTAAAGTTGGAGCCAGTTCAGGCGATAGAGAGTATCATACCCCATGTCCTAGACTAACAGATTCTCACACTGGTAAAGTAGGAGCCAGATCAGGCTGGGAGGAGAGAGTATCAACACTCCCATGTCCTAGACTAACAGATTCTCACACTGGTAAAGTAGGAGCCAGTTCAGGTTGAGAGAGAGTATCCACACTCCCATGTCCTCGACTAACAGATTCTCACACTGGTAAAGTAGGAGCCAGTTCAGGCTGAGGAGAGAGTGTCCTAGACTAACAGATTCTCACACTGGTAAAGTAGAGGCCAGTTCAGGCTGAGGGGAGAGAGTATCCAACACTCCCATGTCCTAGACTAACAGATTCTCACACTGGTAAAGTAGGAGGCAGTTCAGGGCTGAGGAGAGAGTATCCATACTCCCATGTCCTAGACTAACAGATTCTCACACTGGTAAAGTAGGAGCCAGTTCAGGCTGAGGAGAGTATCCAATACTCCCATGTCCTAGACTAACAGATTCTCACACTGGTAAAGTAGGAGCCAGTTCAGGCTGAGGAGAGAGTATCCACACTCCCATGTCCTAGACTAACAGATTCTCACACTGGTAAAGTAGGAGCCAGTTCAGGCTGAGGAGAGAGTATCCACACTCCCATGTCCTAGACTAACAGATTCTCACACTGGTAAAGTAGAGGCCAGTTCAGGCTGAGGATAGAGTATCCACACTCCCATGTCCTCGACTAACAGATTCTCACACTGGTAAAGTAGGAGCCAGTTCAGGCTGAGGAGAGAGTATCCAACACTCCCATGTCCTCGACTAACAGATTCTCACACTGGTAAAGTAGGAGCCAGTTCAGGCTGAGGAGAGTATCCAACACTCCCATGTCCTAGACTAACAGATTCTCACACTGGTAAAGTAGGAGCCAGTTCGGGCTGAGGAGAGAGTATCCACACTCCCATGTCCTAGACTAACAGATTCTCACACTGGTAAAGTAG
>NC_088213.1:11378605-11393132 GCF_036934945.1 Oncorhynchus masou masou | reverse complement strand
TGTACTGGGATCTTACTGTGCCGAGGGATGACAGATTGTTTAGGGTTTGGATTCTGTACTGGGATCTTTTAGTGCAGATTGTCTGGATGACAGATTGTTTGGGTTAGGATTCTGTACTGGGATCTTTTGTGCCGAGGGATGACAGATTGTTTGGGTTAGGATTCTGTACTGGGATCTTACTGTGCCGAGGATGACAGATTGTTTGGGTTCTGTACTGAGTTTACTGTGCCGAGGATGACAGATTGTTTGGGTTATTCTTTTAGTGCTGAGGGATGACAGATTGTTTGGGTTAGGATTCTGTACTGGGATCTTATTAGTGCCGAGGGATGACAGATTGTTTGGGTTAGGATTCTGTACTGGGATCTTTTTTGTACCGAGGGATGACAGATTGTTTGGGTTAGGATTCTGTACTGGGATCTTTTAGTGCCGAGGGATGACAGATTGTTTGGGTTAGGATTCTGTACTGGGATCTTTTGTGCCGAGGGATGACAGATTGTTTGGGTTAGGATTCTGTACTGGGATCTTTTATTGTACCGATCTTTTAGGGATGACAGATTGTTTGGGTTAGGATTCTGTACTGGGATCTTTTAGTGCTGAGGGATGACAGATTGTTTGGGTTAGGATTCTGTATCTTACTGGGATGACTTGTTTGTGTTATTCTGTACTGGGATCCGAGGGATGACAGATTGTTGGGTTAGGATTCTGTACTGGGATCTTACTGTGCCGAGTGACAGATTGAAGGGATGACAGATTTGTTTGGGTTAGGATTCTGAACTGGGATATTTTAGTGCTGAATCTTTTTGGGTTAGTGTACTGGGATCTTTTAGTGCAGAGGATGACAGATTGTTTGGGTTAGGATTCTGTACTGGGATCTTATTGTGCCGAGGGATGACAGATTGTTTGGGTTAGGATTCTGTACTGCAATCTTTTAGTGCTGAGGATGACAGATTGTTTGGGTTAGGATTCTGTACTGGGATCTTTTTGTGGGTTAGGATTCCGAGGGATGACAGATTGTTTGTGTTAGGATTCTGTACTGGGATCTTATTGTATTGAGGGATGACAGATTGTTTGGGTTAGGATTCTGTACTGGGATCTTTTAGTGCAGAGGGATGACAGATTGTTTGGGTTAGGATTCTGTACTGGGA
Organism: Oncorhynchus masou masou; assembly: GCF_036934945.1. Lineage (NCBI taxonomy): Eukaryota > Metazoa > Chordata > Actinopteri > Salmoniformes > Salmonidae > Oncorhynchus > Oncorhynchus masou. The sequence goes on along the minus strand of NC_088213.1, from coordinate 11,391,987 downwards.
TCTTATTGTGCCGAGGGATGACAGATTGTTTGGGTTAGGATTCTGTACTGGGATCTTACCGAGGGATGTGACGTAGGATGACAGATTGTTTGGGTTAGGATTCTGTACTGGGATCTTTTAGTGCCGTGGGATGACAGATTGTTTGGGTTAGGATTCTGTACTGGGATCTTTTAGTGCCGAGGGATGACAGATTGTTTGGGTTAGGATTCTGTACTGGGATTTTACTGTGCATATTGTTTGGGTTAGAGTTCTATACTGAGGGATGACAGATTGTTTGGGTTAGGATTCTGTACTGGGATCTTATTGTGCCGAGGGATGACAGATTGTTTGGGTTAGGATTCTGTACTGGGATCTTTTAGTGCCGAGGGATGACAGATTGTTTGGGTTAGGATTCTGTACTGGGATCTTTTGTACCGAGGGATGACAGATTGTTTGGGTTAGGATTCTGTACTGGGATCTTTTTAGTGCCGAGGGATGACAGATTGTTGGGTTAGGATTCTGTACTGGGATCTTTTAGTGCAGAGGGATGACAGATTGTTTGGGTTAGGATTCTGTACTGGGATCTTTTTTGGGTTAGTTCTATACTGCAGTGCCGAGGGATGACAGATTGTTTGGGTTAGGATTCTGTACTGGGATCTTATTGTGCCGAGGGATGACAGATTGTTTGGGTTAGGATTCTGTACTGGGATCTTATTGTGCCGAGGGATGACAGATTGTTTTGTTTGGTTAGGATTCTGTACTGGGATCTTTTAGCTGGGATCTTTTTTAGAGGGATGACAGATTGTTTAGGGTACTGGGATAGGATTCTGTACTGGGATCTTTTAGTGCAGAGGGATGACAGATTGTTTGGGTTAGGATTCTGTACTGGGATCTTTTTGTTTGGGTAGTGCTGAGGGATGACAGATTGTTTGGGTTAGGATTCTGTACTGGGATATTTTAGTGCTGAGGGATGACAGATTGTTTGGGTTAGGATTCTGTACTGGGATCTTTTAGTGCAGAGGGATGACAGATTGTTTGGGTTAGGATTCTGTACTGGGATCTTATTGTGCCGAGGATGACAGATTGTTTGGGTTTTGGATTCTGTACTGGGATCTTTTGTGCCGAGGGATGACAGATTGTTTGGGTTTTGGATTCTGTACTGGGATCTTTTAGTGCTGAGGATGACAGATTGTTTGGGTTAGGATTCTGTACTGGGATCTTTTAGTGCAGAGGGATGACAGATTGTTTGGGTTAGGATTCTGTACTGGGATCTTATTGTGCCAGATTGTTTGGAGGATTCTGACATCTTACTGTGATTGTTTTTGGGTTAGGATTCTGTACTGGGATCTGGGATCTTACTTCTGTGCCGAGGATGACAGATTGTTTGGGTTAGGATTCTGTACTGGGATCTTTTAGTGCCGTGGGATGACAGATTGTTTGGGTTAGGATTCTGTACTGGGATCTTTTAGTGCCGAGGGATGACAGATTGTTTGGGTTAGGATTCTGTACTGGGATCTTACTGTGCCGAGGGATGACAGATTGTTTGGGTTAGGATTCTGTACTGGGATCTTACTGTGCCGAGTATGACAGATTGTTTGGGTTAGGATTCTGTACTGGGATCTTTTAGTGCTGAGGGATGACAGATTGTTTGGGTTAGGATTCTGTACTGGGATCTTTTAGTGCTGAGGGATGACAGATTGTTTGGGTTAGGATTCTGTACTGCGATCTTTTGGTGCCGAGGGATGACAGATTGTTTGGGTTAGGATTCTGTACTGCGATCTTTTAGTGCTGAGGGATGACAGATTGTTTGGGTTAGGATTCTGTACTGGGATCTTATTGTACCGAGGGATGACAGATTGTTTGGGTTAGGATTCTGTACTGGGATCTTATTGTGCCGAGGGATGACAGATTGTTTGGGTTAGGATTCTGTACTGGGATCTTTTGTGCCGAGGGATGACAGATTGTTTGGGTTAGGAGTACTGGATGACAGATTGTTTAGGGTTAGGATTCTGTACTGGGATCTTTTAGTGCCGAGGGATGACAGATTGTTTGGGTTAGGATTCTGTACTGGGATATTTTAGTGCTGAGGGATGACAGATTGTTTGGGTTAGGATTCTGTACTGGGATCTTTTAGTATTGAGGGATGACAGATTGTTTAGGGTAGGATTCTGTACTGGGATCTTTTAGTGCAGAGGGATGACAGATTGTTTGGGTTAGGATTCTGTACTGGGATCTTTTAGTGCAGAGGGATGACAGATTGTTTGGGTTAGGATTCTGTACTGGGATCTTACTGTGCCGAGGGATGACAGATTGTTTGGGTAGGATTCTGTACTGGGATCTTTTAGTGCAGAGGGATGACAGATTGTTTGGGTTAGGATTCTGTACTGGGATATTTTAGTGCTGAGGGATGACAGATTGTTTGGGTTAGGATTCTGTACTGGGATCTTTTAGTGCAGAGGGATGACAGATTGTTTGGGTTAGGATTCTGTACTGGGATCTTATTGTGCCGAGGGATGACAGATTGTTTGGGTTTGGATTCTGTACTGGGATCTTATTGTACCGAGGATGACAGATTGTTTGGGTTTGGATTCTGTACTGGGATCTTTTAGTGCCGAGGGATGACAGATTGTCTGGGTTAGGATTCTGTACTGGGATCTTTTAGTGCCGAGGGATGACAGATTGTCTGGGTTTGGGTTAGGATTCTGTACTGGGATCTTACTGTGCCGAGGTATGACAGATTGTTTGGGTTAGGATTCTGTACTGGGATCTTACTGTGCCGAGGTATGACAGATTGTTTGGGTTAGGATTCTGTACTGGGATGTTACTGTGCCGAGGGATGACAGATTGTTTGGGTTAGGATTCTGTACTGGATCTTTTAGTGCTGAGGGATGACAGATTGTTTGGGTTAGGATTCTGTACTGCAATCTTTTAGTGCTGAGGGATGACAGATTGTTTGGGTTAGGATTCTGTACTGGGATCTTATTGTACCGGATGACAGATTGTTTGGGTTAGGATTCTGTACTGGGATCCTATTGTACCGAGGATGACAGATTGTTTGGGTTTGTTTAGGGATTCTGTACTGGGATCTTTTAGTGCCGAGGGATGACAGATTGTTTGGGTTAGGATTCTGTACTGGGATCTTATTGTACCGATTGGGATGACAGATTGTTTGGGTTAGGTTGGGATTCTGTACTGGGATCTTTTAGTGCCGAGGGATGACAGATTGTTTGGGTTAGGATTCTGTACTGCAATCTTTTAGTGCTGAGGGATGACAGATTGTTTGGGTTAGGATTCTGTACTGGGATCTTATTGTGCCGAGGGATGACAGATTGTTTGGGTTAGGATTCTGTACTGGGATCTTTTAGTGCTGAGAGGGATGACAGATTGTTTGGGTTAGGATTCTGTACTGCAATCTTTTAGTGCCGAGGGATGACAGATTGTTTGGGTTAGGATTCTGTACTGGGATCTTATTGTGCCGAGGGATGACAGATTGTTTGGGTTAGGATTCTGTACTGCGATCTTTTAGTGCTGAGGGATGACAGATTGTTTGGGTTAGGATTCTGTACTGCGATTTTTTTGTGCCGGATGACAGATTGTTTGTGTTAGGATTCTGTACTGTACCGGATCTTATTGTGGATGACAGATTGTTTGGGTTAGGATTCTGTACTGGGATCTTTTAGTGCAGAGGGATGACAGATTGTTTGGGTTAGGATTCTGTACTGGGATCTTATTGTGGATGACAGATTGTTTGGGTTAGGATTCTGTACTGGGATCTTATTGTGACGAGGTATGACAGATTGTTTGGGTTAGGATTCTGTACTGGGATCTTTTAGTGCCGAGGGATGACAGATTGTTTGGGTTAGGATTCTGTACTGGGATCTTTTAGTGCTGAGGGATGACAGATTGTTTGGGTTAGGATTCTGTACTGGGATCTTATTGTACCGAGGGATGACAGATTGTTTGACAGATTGTTAGGATTCTGTACTGGGATCTTATTCTGTACTACCGAGGGATGACAGATTGTTTGGGTTAGGATTCTGTACTGGGATCTTTTAGTCTTTTAGTGCCCGAGGGATGACAGATTGTTTGGGTTAGGATTCTGTACTGGGATCTTATTGTGACGAGGGATGACAGATTGTTTGGGTTAGGATTCTGTACTGGGATCTTTTAGTGCTGAGGGATGACAGATTGTTTGGGTTAGGATTCTGTACTGGGATCTTTTAGTGCCGATCTTTTTAGTGCTGAGGGATGACAGATTGTTTGGGTTAGGATTCTGTACTGGGATCTTATTGTACCGAGGGATGACAGATTGTTTGGGTTAGGATTCTGTACTGGGATCTTACTGTGCCGAGGGATGACAGATTGTTTGGGTTAGGATTCTGTACTGGGATCTTATTGTGCCGAGGGATGACAGATTGTTTGGCTTAGGATACTGTACTGGGATCTTTTAGTATTGATGACAGATTGTTTGGGTTCAGGGATTCTGTACTGGGATCTTTTAGTGCAGAGGGATGACAGATTGTTTGGGTTAGGATTCTGTACTGGGATATTTTAGTGCTGAGGGATGACAGATTATTTGGGTTAGGATTCTGTACTGGGATATTTTAGTGCTGAGGGATGACAGATTGTTTGGGTTAGGATTCTGTACTGGGATCTTTTAGTGCAGAGGGATGACAGATTGTTTGGGTTAGGATTCTGTACTGGGATCTTATTGTGCCGAGGGATGACAGATTGTTTGGGTTTGGATTCTGTACTGGGATCTTATTGTACCGAGGATGACAGATTGTTTGGGTTTGGATTCTGTACTGGGATCTTTTAGTGCCGAGGGATGACAGATTGTCTGGGTTAGGATTCTGTACTGGGATCTTTTAGTGCCGAGGGATGACAGATTGTCTGGGTTAGGATTCTGTAGTGGGATCTTACTGTGCCGAGGGATGACAGATTGTTTGGGTTAGGATTCTGTACTGGGATCTTACTGTGCCGAGGTATGACAGATTGTTTGGGTTAGGATTCTGTACTGGGATCTTACTGTGCCGAGGGATGACAGATTGTTTGGGTTAGGATTCTGTACTGCGATCTTTTAGTGCTGAGGGATGACAGATTGTTTGGGTTAGGATTCTGTACTGCAATCTTTTAGTGCTGAGGGATGACAGATTGTTTGGGTTAGGATTCTGTACTGGGATCTTATTGTACCGAGGGATGACAGATTGTTTGGGTTAGGATTCTGTACTGGGATCCTATTGTACCGAGGATGACAGATTGTTTGGGTTAGGATTCTGTACTGGGATCTTTTAGTGCCGAGGATGACAGATTGTTTGGGTTAGGATTCTGTACTGGGATCTTATTGTACCGAGGGATGACAGATTGTTTGGGTTAGGATTCTGTACTGGGATCTTTTAGTGCCGAGGGATGACAGATTGTTTGGGTTAGGATTCTGTACTGCGATCTTTTAGTGCTGAGGGATGACAGATTGTTTGGGTTAGGATTCTGTACTGGGATCTTACTGTGCCGAGGGATGACAGATTGTTTGGGTTAGGATTCTGTACTGGGATCTTTTAGTGCTGAGGGATGACAGATTGTTTGGGTTAGGATTCTGTACTGCAATCTTTTAGTGCCGAGGATGACAGATTGTTTGGGTTAGGATTCTGTACTGGGATCTTATTGTGCCGAGGGGATGACAGATTGTTTGGGTTAGGATTCTGTACTGCGATCTTTTAGTGCTGAGGGATGACAGATTGTTTGGGTTAGGATTCTGTACTGCGATTTTTTGTGCCGAGGGATGACAGATTGTTTGTGTTAGGATTCTGTACTAGGATCTTATTGTGCTGAGGATGACAGAATGTTTGGGTTAGGATTCTGTACTGGGATCTTTTAGTGCTGAGGGATCACAGATTGTTTGGGTTAGGATTCTGTACTGCGATTTTTTGTGCCGAGGGATGACAGATTGTTTGGGTTAGGATTCTGTACTGCGATCTTTTTGTGCCGAGGGATGACATATTGTTTGGGTTAGGCTGACTTTGTTTGGCACATTGTGTCACCACCTGATCTGTTTCACCTGTCCTTGTCTCCACCCCCCTCCAGGTGTCACCCATCTTCCCCATGTGTATTTATACCGGTGTTTTCTGTCTGTCTGTGCCAGTTCGTCTTGTATGTCAAGACAATCAGCTTTTATCTCTCATCTCATGCTTTTCCCCAGTTTCTCTTTTTTCTCGCCCTCCTGGTTTTGACCTTTGCCTGTCCTGACTCTAAGCCCACCTACCTGACCACTCTGCCTGCCCCTGGAGTCTGCCTGACCACTCTGCCTGCCCCTGGAGTCTGCCCCTGACCACTCTGCCTGAACCTGGGGCCTGCCTGACCACTCTGCCTGCCCCTGGGGCCTACCTGACCACTCTGCCTGCCCCTGGAGTCTGCCTGACCACTCTGCCTGCCCCTGGAGTCTGCCTGACCACTCTGCCTGCCCCTGGAGTCTGCCTGACCACTCTGCCTGCCCCTGGAGTCTGCCTGACCACTCTGCCTGCCCCTGGAGTCTGCCTGACCACTCTGCCTGCCCCTGGAGTCTGCCTGACCACTCTGCCTGCCCCTGGAGTCTGCCTGACCTCTCTGCCTGCCCCTGAGTCTGCCTGACCACTCTGCCTGCCCCTGGAGTCTGCCTGACCACTCTGCCTGCCCCTGGAGTCTGCCTGACCACTCTGCCTGCCCCTGGAGTCTGCCTGACCACTCTGCCTGCCCCTGGAGTCTGCCTGACCACTCTGCCTGAACCTGGGGCCTGCCTGACCACTCTGCCTGCCCCTGGAGTCTGCCTGACCACTCTGCCTGAACCTGGGGCCTGCCTGACCCACTCTGCCTGCCCCTGGAGTCTGCCTGACCACTCTGCCTGAACCTGGGGCCTGCCTGACCACTCTGCCTGCCCCTGCGGCCTGCCTGACCACTCGGCCTGCCCCTGGGGCCTGCCTGATCACTCTGCCTGCCCCTGGTGCCTGCCTGACCACTCTGCCTGCCCATGGGGCCTGCCTGACCACTCTGCCTGCCCCTGGGGCCCTGCCTGATCACTCTGCCTGCCCCTGGTGCCTGCCTGACCACTCTGCCTGCCCATGGGGCCTGCCTGACCACTCTGCCTGAACCTGGGGCCTGCCTGACCACTCTGCCTGCCCCTGGGGCCCTGCCTGACCACTCTGCCTGCCCCTGGGGCCAGCCTGACCACTCAGCCTGCCCATGGGGCCTGCCTGACCACTCTGCCTGCCCCTGGGGCCTGCCTGACAACTCTGCCTGCCCCTGGGGCAGACCATGTATTCACCCTGCACACCTAATTGACAACCAAACAAACCAAAACAAAGGCAAAGTCTTCTCATGCTTTGTTGATTTCAAAAAAAGCCTTCGACTCAATTTGGCATGAGGGTCTGCTATACAAAACTGATGGAAAGTGGTGTTGGGGGTAAAATACATGACATCATAAAATCCATGTCCACAAACAACAAGTGTGCGGTTAAAATTGGCAAAAAACACACACATTTCTTCACACAGGGTTGTGGGGTTAGACAGGGATGCAGATTAAGCCCCACTATCTTCAACATATATATCAACGAATTGGCGGGCACTAGAAAAGTCTGCAGCACCCGGCCTCACCCTACTAGAATCCGAAGTCAAATGTCTGCTGTTTGCTGATGATCTGGTACTTCTGTCACCAACCAAGGAGGGCCTACAGCATCACCTAGATCTTATGCACAGATTCTGTCAGACCTGGGCCCTGACAGTAAATCTCAGTAAGACCAAAATAATGGTGATCAAAAAAGGTCCAGTCACCAGGACCACAAATACAAATTCCATCTAGACACTGTTGCCCTAGAGCACACAAAAAACTATACATACCTTGGCCTAAACATCAGCGCCACAGGTAACTTCCACAAAGCTGTGAACGATCTGAGAGACAAGGCAAGAAGGGCATTCTATACCATCAAAAGGAACATAAATTTCAACATACCAATTAGGATTTGGCTAAAAATACTTGAATCAGTCATAGAGCCCATTGCCCTTTATGGTTGTGAGGTCTGGGGTCCGCTCACCAACCAAGACAAACACCAAATTGAGACTCTGCACGCAGAATTCTGCAAAAATATCCTCCGTGTACAACGTAGAACACCAAATAATGCATGCAGAGCAGAATTAGCCGATACTCACTAATTATCAAAATCCAGAAAAGAGCCGTTAAATTCTATAACCACCTAAAAGGAAGCGATTCCCAAACCTTCCATAACAAAGCCATCACCTACAGAGATGAACCTGGAGAAGAGTCCCCTAAGCAAGCTGGTCCTGGGGCTCTGTTCACAAACACACCCTACAGAGCCCCAGGACAGCAGCAATTAGCAGCAGAGCCCAGGCCCTAAACAGAGAGTACACAGCGGCAGAATACCTGACCACTGTGACTGACCCAAAATTAAGGAAAGCTTTGACTATGTACAGACTCAGTGAGCATAGCCTTGCTATTGAGAAAGGCCGCCGTAGGCAGACATGGCTCTCAAGAGAAGACAGGCTATGTGCTCACTGCCCACAAAATGAGGTGGAAACTGAGCTGCACTTCCTAACCTCCTGTCCAATGTATGACCATATTAGAGAGACATATTTCCCTCAGATTACACAGATCCACAAAGAATTTGATAATAAATCCAATTTTGAAAAACTCCCATATCTACTGGGTGAAATTCCACAGTGTGCCATCAGAGCAGCAAGATTTGTGACCTGTTGCCACGAGAAAAGGGCAACCAGCGAAGAACACACACCATTGTAAATACAACCCATATCTATGCTTATTTATTTTATCTTGTGTCCTTTACCATTTGTACATTGTTAAAACACTGTATATATATATAATATGACATTTGTAATGTCTTTATTGTTTTGAAACTTCTGTATGTGTAATGTTTACTGTTAATTTTTATTGTTTATTTCACTTTGTATATTCACTTTATATATTATCTACCTTACTTGCTTTGGCAATGTTAACACATGTTTCCCATGCCAATAAAGCCCTTGAATTGAATTGAGAGGGGGGTTGTAGAGAGGGAGAGAGAGGGGTTGTAGAGAGGGAGAGAGGGGTTGTAGAGAGGGAGAGAGAGGGGTTGTAGAGAGGGAGAGAGAGGGGGTTGTAGAGAGGGAGAGAGAGGGGTTGTAGAGAGGGAGAGAGGGGTTGTAGAGAGGGAGAGAGGGGGGTTGTAGAGAGGGAGAGAGAGGGGTTGTAGAGAGGGAGAGAGGGGGGTTGTAGAGAGGGAGAGAGGGGGGTTGTAGAGAGGGAGAGAGAGGGGTTGTAGAGAGGGAGAGAGAGGGGGTTGTAGAGGGGAGAGGGGGGGTTGTAGAGAGGAGAGAGAAGGGGTTGTAGAGAGGGATAGAGAGGGGTTGTAGAGAGGGAGAGAGGGGGGTTGTAGAGAGGGAGAGAGAGGGGGTTGTAGAGAGGGAGAGAGAGGGGTTGTAGAGAGGGAGAGAGGGGGTTGTAGAGAGGGAGAGAGAGGGGGTTGTAGAGAGGGAGAGAGGGGTTGTAGAGAGGGAGAGATATGGCTCAGTTGCCAGCTCTCATTACGACTGTAATGCTACTTTATCCACCATCCCCAGATCAACTGCAACAAGACAAAACATCTGCTGAAACTGAATGCCAGCGGACACACAGATCTTCTTTCTCCCCTGTCTCTCTTTCTGTTTCTCTCTCTCTCTTCTTGTCTCTCTTTCTGTTTCTCTCTCTCTTCTTGTCTCTCTTTCTGTTTCTCTCTCTCTCTTCTTGTCTCTCTTTCTGTTTCACTCTCTCTCTTCTTGTCTCTCTTTCTGTTTCTCTCTCTCTCTTCTTGTCTCTCTTTCTGTTTCTCTCTCTCTTCTTGTCTCTCTTTCTGTTTCTCTCTCTCTTCTTGTCTCTCTTTCTGTTTCTCTCTCTCTTTCTTGTCTCTCTTTCTGTTTCTCTCTCTCTTTCTTGTCTCTCTTTCTGTTTCTCTCTCTCTTCTTGTCTCTCTTTCTGTTTCTCTCTCTCTCTTCTTGTCTCTCTTTCTGTTTCTCTCTCTCTTCTTGTCTCTCTTTCTGTTTCTCTCTCTCTTCTTGTCTCTCTTCTGTTTCGCTCTCTCTTCTTGTCTCTCTTTCTGTTTCTCTCTCTCTCTTCTTGTCTCTCTTTCTGTTTCTCTCTTCTTGTCTCTCTTTCTGTTTCTCTCTCTCTTCTTGTCTCTCTTTCTGTTTCACTCTCTCTTGTCTCTCTTTCTGTTTCTCTCTCTTCTTGTCTCTCTTTCTGTTTCTCTCTTCTTGTCTCTCTTTCTGTTTCTCTCTCTTTCTTGTCTCTCTTCTGTTTCTCTCTCTCTTTCTTGTCTCTCTTTCTGTTTCTCTCTCTCTCTTCTTGTCTCTCTTTCTGTGTCTCTCTTTCTGTTTCTCTCTCTCTTCTTGTCTCTCTTTCTGTTTCTCTGTCTCTTCTTGTCTCTCTAGCTCTGTCCCTTACACACACACACACACACACACACACACACACACACACACACACACACACACACACACACACACACACACACACACACACACACACACACACTCTAACAGACAGACATGAACACTCACACAGAAACACACACACACTCACAGAGAAACCTGAGAGTCTTTGTAGAGGTAGCCATCTGGTGCAAGGTGTGGATTGCTCTCCCCACCTGCAGGTGGTTCTGATGGGGCGTGAAGAGCTGAGATGAGCAGGCTGCATATGGAGGGACTGGTACTGTGACCAAACACATTCTCACAGATACACACAGAAAGATACACACACACGCACACACACACGATACACACACACACACACACACACACAGAAAGATACACACACACACACATAAAGAATCACACACTCACACATACACACACAGACTCAACTGCACAAACACATTCTAACACACACATACTCACACATACTCACACATGCACACACAAACAAACACACACACACACACACACACACACACACACACACACACACACACACACACACACACAGCCACATAATGCAATGAAATACATAATTAGAGAGCAGGTGTTCAGAAGAGGTTGGCATGTGGAGCATGGTACAGTACCAACATGCTCACCCTGAATAACACACACACACACACCACACCACACCACACCACACCACACCACACCCACACACACACAAACACACACCCCCCCACACACACACACACACACCACACACACCACACACACACACACCTCACCCACCCACCCCCTCCCACACACACACACACACATACACACACACACCACACCCACACCAACCACACCACACCACAACCACACCACACCCACTCACACCCACCTACACACACACACAACACACAAACACCACACACCAAACCACACACCCACCCTCACCACACCACACACACTCACCAGACTACACACACACACACCACACCACACACACACCACACACACAACACCAACACACACCCACACACACCACATTAATACACACATCACACCCACACTACCCACACACCCACACACACACATACCAAACACACCCACACACACACATACCAAACACACCCACACACACACACCACACCCACACATACCACACCCACACCACCCAGACACCCACACACACACATACCAAACACACCCACACACACACATACCAAACACACCCACACACACACATACCAAACACACCCACACACACAACGCCCTTTCATGGTATCACTGCCTGATAGAAATGGTAGATGTCCTCCTATGTCATCCTGAGTTGAGTTCATCAAGCTGAGAAACAAATGCTCTCAAATCCACTGACCCATGAAGGTGGAGGGATGGACGGATGAACCAATTCATTCATTTGATGGGATTGATGAGCCTGATAGACAAGCTGAATATGTAGCAAACTGTTGGGAGAATGGTATTGGATGGTGCAGGATACATAGACAAGATGGTGGGTGGTGCAGGATACATAGACAAGATGGTGGGGTGGTGCAGGATATATAGACAAGATGGTGGGTGGTGCAGGATATATAGACAAGATGGTGGGGTGGTGCAGGATATATAGACAAGATGGTGGGGTGGTGCGGGATACATAGACAAGATGGTGGGGTGGTGCGGGATACATAGACAAGATGGTGGGTGGTGCAGGATACATAGACAAGATGGTGGGGTGGTGCAGGATACATAGACAAGATGGTGGGGTGGTGCGGATACATAGACAAGATGGTGGGTGGTGCAGGATACATAGACAAGATGGTGGGGTGGTGCAGGATACATAGACAAGATGGTGGGGTGGTGCGGGATACATAGACAAGATGGTGGGTGGTGCAGGATACATAGACAAGATGGTGGGTGGTGCAGGATACATAGACAAGATGGTGGGGTGGTGCGGGATACATAGACAAGATGGTGGGGTGGTGCGGGATACATAGACAAGATGGTGGGGTGGTGCGGGATACATAGACAAGATGGTGGGGTGGTGCGGGATACATAGACAAGATGGTGGGGTGGTGCGGGATACATAGACAAGATGGTGGGGTGGTGCGGGATACATAGACAAGATGGTGGGGTGGTGCGGGATACATAGACAAGATGGTGGGGTGGTGCAGGATACATAGACAAGATGGTGGGGTGGTGCGGGATACATAGACAAGATGGTGGGGTGGTGCGGGATACATAGACAAGATGGTGGGTGGTGCAGGATACATAGACAAGATGGTGGGGTGGTGCAGGATACATAGACAAGATGGTGGGGTGGTGCGGGATACATAGACAAGATGGTGGGTGGTGCAGGATACATAGACAAGATGGTGGGGTGGTGCAGGATACATAGACAAGATGGTGGGGTGGTGCGGGATACATAGACAAGATGGTGGGTGGTGCAGGATACATAGACAAGATGGTGGGTGGTGCAGGATACATAGACAAGACGGTGGGGTGGTGCAGGATATATAGACAAGATGGTGGGGTGGTGCAGGATATATAGACAAGATGGTGGGGTGGTGCAGGACATATAGACAAGATGGTGGGGTGGTGCAGGATACATAGACAAGATGGTGGGTGGTGCAGGATATATAGACAAAATGGTGGAGTGGTGCAGGATACATAGACAAGATGGTGGGGTGGTGCAGGATATATAGACAAGATGGTGGGGTGGTGCAGGATACATAGACAAGATGGTGGGGTGGTGCAGGATACATAGACAAGATGGTGGGGTGGTGCAGGATATATAGACAAGATGGTGGGGTGGTGCAGGATATATAGACAAAATGGTGGAGTGGTGCAGGATACATAGACAAGATGGTGGGGTGGTGCAGGACATATAGACAAGATGGTGGGGTGGTGCAGGATACATAGACAAGATGGTGGGGTGGTGCAGGATATATAGACAAGATGGTGGGTGGTGCAGGATACATAGACAAGAT
>NC_088213.1:11293605-11373605 GCF_036934945.1 Oncorhynchus masou masou | reverse complement strand
AATTTCACTAAAATGGAATTAGAATCACAGTAATCCAACTATAATCCTGGGTTTTGATATTTTGCTGTTGTGAGGCGGAACCCGACAAAAGCAGATGGCGTCACCTGATGTTTCCGATGAATCCGATTGGTGCATTGAACATGTACCATTCCTATTCTCCTGAGACCCGCACAACTTTAGGGGGGGGATTATATATATATACTTTTTAAATAACATTAGTGTTTGGGGTGATTTAACAAATTATATGTTGTTATTTATCTTTTATGGTGTAAAATTATTAAAGTGTAAAAATATTCTCTGAAGTGCCCAATTGCAGTCAATGGGGACAGTCAATGTGGACAGTCAATGGGGACAGTCAATTGGTACAGTCAATGGGGACAGTCAATGGGGACAGTCAATGGGGACAGTCAATGGGGACAGTCAATGGGGACAGTCAATGGGGACAGTCAATGGGGACAGTCAATGGGGACAGTAGGTGATAAAAATCCGGATGTCCACTACAGAGGACATTTCTTGATAAACTCTTATTTAGCTCTTATTTCATGTGAAATGATTATTACACAGTCCTGACTACTCCATTATTCCTTAGATATTCACTTACTAGAAATGATTTGAATATAAAACTCACACAAATGATGATTCATAATTACACACACTTCTTTTCAAATTTCCATAAAATATGCACATTTTGACAGCAGATTATAATTGTTTTCTTCCAGGAAGATAAAGTTGTCAAGGCGACAGCCCCACACCATGTAATATCACTGCAAAGCCCAGAATGTCCTCTCAAAGGGACAACTGGAATGAATGAATACAGTGGCTTGTACGGCCTCCGAGACACGGACCAAGAACTGACGTCCACTGGAGACGACAACAATTATTTCAATCAGAAGGAAAAATATGGAGATGTGGATTATTCCAAAACTGGTGTGGAATATCCAGAGCAATCACAGTGGAATCAACCCCTGCAATCACAGTGGAATCAACCCCTGCCATCACAGTGGAATCAACCACTGCAATCACAGTGGAATCAACCCCTGCAATCACAGTGGAATCAACCACTGCAATCACAGTGGAATCAACCCCTGCAATAACAGTGGAATCAACCCCTGCAATAACAGTGGAATCAACCCCTGCAATCACAGTGGAATCAACCCTTGCAATCACAGTGGAATAAACCACTGCCATCACAGTGGAATCAACCACTGCAATCACAGTGGAATCAACCACTGCAACCACAGTGGAATCAACCACTGCAATCACAGTGGAATCAACCCCTGCAATCACAGTGGAATCAACCCCTGCAATCACAGTGGAATCAATCACTGCAATCACAGTGGAATCAACCACTGCAATCACAATGGAATCAACCCCTGCAATCACAGTAGAATCAACCACTGCAATCACAGTAGAATCAACCACTGCAATCACAGTGGAATCAACCACTGCAATCACAGTGGAATCAACCACTGCAATCACAGTGGAATCAACCACTGCAATCACAGTGGAATCAACCACTGCCATCACAGTGGAATCAACCCCTGCCATCACAGTGGAATCAACCCCTGCAATCACAGTGGAATCAACCCCTGCAATCACAGTGGAATCAACCACTGCAATCACAGTGGAATCAACCACTGCAATCACAGTGGAATCATCCACTGCAATCACAATGGAATCAACCCCTGCCATCACAGTAGAATCAACCACTGCAATCACAGTGGAATCAACCACTGCAATCACAGTGGAATCAACCACTGCAATCACAGTGGAATCAACCACTGCAATCACAGTGGAATCAACCACTGCCATCACAGTGGAATCAACCCCTGTCATCACAGTGGAATCAACCCCTGCAATCACAGTGGAATCAACCCCTGCCATCACAGTGGAATCAACCCCTGCCATCACAGTGGAATCCACCACTACAATCACAGTGGAATCAACCCCTGCAATCACAGTGGAATCAACCACAGCACTAGCCTAGTGGTTAGAGCGTTGGACTAGTAACCGGAAGGTTGCAAGTTCAAAGTTCAAACCCCCGAGCCGACAAGGTACAAATCTGTTGTACTACCCCTGAACAGGCAGTTAACCCACTGTTCCTAGGCTGTCATTGAAAATAAGAATTTGTTCTTACCTGACTTGCCTGGTAAAATACATTTTAAAAATCACAGTGGAATCAACCACTGCAATCACAGGTGCAATGATGTTGACGATATTTGACTGTAATGAATCATCATAATTGTGTGTAAAAGAGAACAAAAGGACCAAACAGGAAGATTTCTATGAATGTATTCCAATACAAAATAATACTAAATTATGGGACAACGTGACGGAGGTGGAAGGAACGATAGTGAATGTAATATACCAGTCACATCACCTCAACCCCATCACACCACCTCTCCTCAACCCCCATCACACCACCTCTCCTCAACCCCATCACACCACCTCTCCTCAACCCCCATCACACCAACTCTCCTCAACCCCATCACACCACCTCTCCTCAACACCCATCACATCACCTCTCCTCAACGCCCATCACAGCACCTCTCCTCAACCCCATCACACCACCTCTCCTCAACCCCATCACACCACCTCTCCTCAACCCCATCACAGCACCTCTCCTCAACCACCACCTCTCCCCTCAACCCCATCACACCACCTCTCCTCAACCCCATCATACCACCTCTCCTCAACCCCATCACAACACATCACCTCAACCTCATCACACCACCTATCCCCTCAACCCCATCACACCACCTCTCCTCAACCTCATCACACCACCTCTCCTCAACCACCATCACACCACCTCTCCTCAACCCCATCACACCACCTCCCTCAACCCCCATCACACCACCTCTCCTCAACCCCATCACACCACCTCTCCTCAACCCCATCACACCACCTCTCCTCAACCCCATCACACCACCTCTCCTCAACCCCATCACACCACCTCTCCTCAACCCCCATCACACCACCTCTCCTCAACGCCCATCACAGCACCTCTCCTCAACCCCATCACACCACCTCTCCTCAACCCCATCACACCACCTCTCCTCAACCACCACCTCTCCCCTCAACCCCATCACACCACCTCTCCCCTCAACCCCATCACACCACCTCTCCTCAACCCCATCATACCACCTCTCCTCAACCCCATCACAACACATCACCTCAACCTAATCACACCACCTCTCCCCTCAACCCCATCACACCACCTCTCCTCAACCTCATCACACCACCTCTCCTCAACCACCATCACACCACCTCTCCTCAACCCCATCACACCACCTCTCCTCAACCCCATCACACCACCTCTCCTCAACCCCATCACACCACCTCTCCTCAACCCCATCACACCACCTCTCCTCAACCCCCATCACACCACCTCTCCTCAACCCCATCACACCACCTCTCCTGAACCCCATCACACCACCTCTCCTAAACCCCATCACACCACCTCTCCTCAACCCCATCACACCACCTCTCCTCACCCCATCACACCATCACACCACCTCTCCTCAACCCCATCACACCACCTCTCCTCAACCACCACCTCTCCCCTCAACCCCATCACACCACCTCTCCTCAACCCCATCACACCACCTCTCCTCAACCCCATCATACCACCTCTCCTCAACCCCATCACAACACATCACCTCAACCTCATCACACCACCTCTCCTCAACCCCATCACACCACCTCTCCTCAACCCCATCACACCACCTCTCCTCAACCCCATCACACCACCTCTCCTCAACCCCATCACACCACCACTCCTCAACCCCATCACACCACCTCTCCTCAACCCCATCGTACCACCTCTCCTCAACCCCATCACACCACCTCTCCTCAACCCCATCACACCACCTCTCCTCAACCCCATCACACCACCTCTCCTCAACCCCATCACACCACCTCTCCTCAACCTCATCACACCACCTCTCCTCACCCCATCACACCATCACACCACCTCTCCTCAACCCCATCACACCACCTCTCCTCAACCCCCATCACACCACCTCTCCTCAACCCCCATCATACCACCTCTCCTCAACCCCATCACAACACATCACCTCAACCCCATCACATCACCTCTCCTCAACCCCCATCACACCACCTCTCCTCAACCCCATCACACCACCTCTCCTCAACCCCCATCACACCACCTCTCCTCAACCCCATCACACCACCTCTCCTGAACCCCATCACACCACCTCTCCTCAACCCCATCACACCACCTCTCCTCAACCCCATCACACCACCTCTCCTCACCCCATCACACCATCACACCACCTCTCCTCAACCCCATCACACCACCTCTCCTCAACCACCACCTCTCCCCTCAACCCCATCACACCACCTCTCCTCAACCCCATCACACCACCTCTCCTCAACCCCATCATACCACCTCTCCTCAACCCCATCACAACACATCACCTCAACCTCATCACACCACCTCTCCTCAACCCCATCACACCACCTCTCCTCAACCCCATCACACCACCTCTCCTCAACCCCATCACACCACCTCTCCTCAACCCCATCACACCACCTCTCCTCAACCCCATCACACCACCTCTCCTCAACCCCATCGTACCACCTCTCCTCAACCCCATCACACCACCTCTCCTCAACCCCATCACACCACCTCTCCTCAACCCCATCACACCACCTCTCCTCAACCCCATCACACCACCTCTCCTCAACCTCATCACACCACCTCTCCTCACCCCATCACACCATCACACCACCTCTCCTCAACCCCATCACACCACCTCTCCTCAACCCCATCACACCACCTCTCCTCAACCCCATCATACCACCTCTCCTCAACCCCATCACAACACATCACCTCAACCTCATCACACCACCTCTCCTCAACCCCATCACACCACCTCTCCTCAACCCCATCACACCACCTCTCCTCAACCCCATCACACCACCTCTCCTCAACCCCATCACACCACCTCTCCTCAACCCCATCATACCACCTCTCCTCAACACCATCACACCACCTCTCCTCAACCCCATCACACCACCTCTCCTCAACCCCATCACACCACCTCTCCTCAACCCCATCACACCACCTCTCCTCAACCTCATCACACCACCTCTCCTCACCCCATCACACCATCACACCACCTCTCCTCAACCCCATCACACCACCTCTCCTCAACCCCCATCACACCACCTCTCCTCAACCCCCATCATACCACCTCTCCTCAACCCCATCACAACACATCACCTCAACCCCATCACATCACCTCTCCTCAACCCCCATCACACCACCTCTCCTCAACCTCATCACAACACCTCTCCTCAACCCCATCACACCACCTCTCCTCAACCCCCATCACACCACCTCTCCTCAACCCCCATCACACCACCTCTCCTCAACCCCATCACACCACCTCTCCTCAACCCCCATCACACCACCTCTCCTCAACCCCCATCATACCACCTCTCCTCAACCCCATCACAACACATCACCTCAAACCCATCACACCACCTCTCCTCAACCCCATCACACCACCTCTCCTCAACCCCCATCACACCACCTCTCCTCAACCCCCATCACACCACCTCTCCTCAACCCCATCGTACCACCTCCCCTCAACCCCATCGTACCACCTCTCCTCAACCCCATCACACCACCTCTCCTCAACCCCATCACACCACCTCTCCTCAACCCCATCACACCACCTCTCCTCAACCCCATCACACCACCTCTCCTCAACCCCATCACACCACCTCTCCTCAACCCCATCACACCACCTCTCCTCAACCCCCATCACACCACCTCTCCTCAACCCCCATCACAACACATCACCTCAACCCCATCACACCACCTCTCCTCAACCCCATCACACCACCTCTCCTCAACCCCATCATACCACCTCTCCTCAACCCCATCACACCACATCACCTCAACCTCATCACACCACCTCTCCCCTCAACCCCATCACACCACCTCTCCTCAACCCCATCACAACACATCACCTCAACCCCATCACATCACCTCTCCTCAACCCCCATCACACCACCTCTCCTCAACCTCATCACACCACCTCTCCTCAACCCCATCACACCACCTCTCCTCAACCCCCATCACACCACCTCTCCTCAACCGCCATCACACCACCTCTCCTCAACCGCCATCACACCACCTCTCCTCAACCCCCATCACACCACCTCTCCTCAACCCCCATCATACCACCTCTCCTCAACCCCATCACAACACATCACCTCAACCCCATCACACCACCTCTCCTCAACCCCATCACACCACCTCTCCTCAACCCCCATCACACCACCTCTCCTCAACCCCCATCACACCACCTCTCCTCAACCCCATCGTACCACCTCTCCTCAACCCCATCACACCACCTCTCCTCAACCCCATCACACCACCTCTCCTCAACCCCATCACACCACCTCTCCTCAACCCCATCACACCACCTCTCCTCACCTCATCACACCACCTCTCCTCACCCCATCACACCATCACACCAACTCTCCTCAACCCCATCACACCACCTCTCCTCAACCACCATCACACCACCTCTCCTCAACCCCATCATACCACCTCTCCTCAACCCCATCACAACACATCACCTCAACCCCATCACATCACCTCTCCTCAACCCCCATCACACCACCTCTCCTCAACCTCATCACACCACCTCTCCTCAACCCCATCACACCACCTCTCCTCAACCCCCATCACACCACCTCTCCTCAACCCCCATCACACCACCTCTCCTCAACCCCATTACACCACCTCTCCTCAACCCCCATCACACCACCTCTCCTCAACCCCCATCATACCACCTCTCCTCAACCCCATCACAACACATCACCTCAACCCCATCACACCACCTCTCCTCAACCCCATCACACCACCTCTCCTCAACCCCCATCACACCACCTCTCCTCAACCCCATCACACCACCTCTCCTCAACCCCATCACACCACCTCTCCTCAACCCCATCGTACCACCTCTCCTCAACCCCCATCACACCACCTCTCCTCAACCCCATCACACCACCTCTCCTCAACCCCATCACACCATCACACCACCTCTCCTCAACCCCATCACACCACCTCTCCTCAACCCCCATCACACCACCTCTCCTCAACCCCATCACACCACCTCTCCTCAACCCCATCACACCATCACACCACCTCTCCTCAACCCCATCACACCACCTCTCCTCAACCCCATCACACCATCACACCACCTCTCCTCAACCACATCACACCACCTCTCCTCAACCCCCATCACACCACCTCTCCTCAACCCCATCATACCATCTCTCCTCAACCCCATCACACCATCCACCACCTCTCCTCAACCCCATCACACCACCTCTCCTCATCCCCCATCACACCACCTCTCCTCAACCCCATCACACCACCTCTCCTCAACCCCCATCACACCACCTCTCCTCAACCCCATCATACCACCTCTCCTCAACCCCATCACACCATCACACCACCTCTCCTCAACCCCCATCACACCACCTCTCCTCAACCCCATCACACCACCTCTCCTCAACCCCATCACACCACCTCTCCTCAACCCCCATCACACCACCTCTCCTCAACCTCATCACACCACCTCTCCTCAACCCCATCACACCACCTCTCCTCAACCCCATCACACCACCTCTCCTCAACCCCATCACACCACCTCTCCTCAACCCCATCACACCACCTCTCCTCAACCCCATCGTTCCACCTCTCCTCAACCCCCATCACACCACCTCTCCTCAACCCCATCACACCACCTCTCCTCAACCCCATCACACCATCACACCACCTCTCCTCAACCACATCACACCACCTCTCCTCAACCCCCATCACACCACCTCTCCTCAACCCCATCACACCACCTCTCCTCAACCCCATCACACCACCTCTCCTCAACCCCATCACACCACCTCTCCTCAACCTCATCACACCACCTCTCCTCAACCCCATCACACCACCTCTCCTCAACCCCATCGTACCACCTCTCCTCAACCCCCATCACACCACCTCTCCTCAACCCCATCACACCACCTCTCCTCAACCCCATCACACCATCACACCACCTCTCCTCAACCACATCACACCACCTCTCCTCAACCCCCATCACACCACCTCTCCTCAACCCCATCACACCACCTCTCCTCAACCCCATCACACCACCTCTCCTCAACCCCATCGTACCACCTCTCTTTAACCCCCATCACACCACCTCTCCTCAACCCCCATCACACCACCTCTCCTCAACCCCATCACACCATCACACCACCTCTCCTCAACCACATCACACCACCTCTCCTCAACCCCATCACACCACCTCTCCTCAACCCCATCATACCATCTCTCCTCAACCCCATCACACCATCACACACCACCTCTCCTCAACCCCCATCACACCACCTCTCCTCAACCCCCATCACACCACCTCTCCTCAACCCCATCATACCACCTCTCCTCAACCCCATCACACCATCACACCACCTCTCCTCAACCCCATCACACCACCTCTCCTCAACCCCATCATACCACCTCTCAACCCCCATCAACCCCATCACCCCATCACACCACCTCTCCTCAACCACATCACACCACCTCTCTTCAACCCCCATCACACCACCTCTCCTCAACCCCATCACACCACCTCTCCTCAACCCCATCGTACCACCTCTCTTTAACCCCCATCACACCACCTCTCCTCAACCCCATCACACCACCTCTCCTCAACCCCATCACACCATCACACCACCTCTCCTCAACCACATCACACCACCTCTCCTCAACCCCCATCACACCACCTCTCCTCAACCCCATCATACCATCTCTCCTCAACCCCATCACACCATCACACCACCTCTCCTCAACCCCCATCACACCACCTCTCCTCAACCCCCATCACACCACCTCTCCTCAACCCCATCATACCACCTCTCCCTCAACCCCATCACACCATCACACCACCTCTCCTCAACCCCATCACACCACCTCTCCTCAACCCCATCATACCACCTCTCCTCAACCCCATCACACCATCACACCACCTCTCCTCAACCCCATCACACCACCTCTCCTCAACCCCATCATACCACCTCTCCTCAACCCCATCACACCATCACACCACCTCTCCTCAACACCATCACACCACCTCTCCTCAACCCCATCACACCATCTCTCCTCAACCCCATCACACCACCTCTCCTCAACCCCATCACACCACCTCTCCTCAACCCCATCACACCACCTCTCCTCAACCCCATCACACCACCTCTCCTCAACCCCATCACACCACCTCTCCTCAACCCCATCACACCACCTCTCCTCAACCCCCATCACACCATCTCTCCTCAACCCCATCACACCACCTCTCCTCAACCCCATCACACCACCTCTCCTCAACCCCCATCACACCACCTCTCCTCAACCCCATCATACCACCTCTCCTCAACCCCATCACACCATCACACCACCTCTCCTCAACCCCCATCACACCACCTCTCCACAACCCCATCACACAACCTCTCCTCAACCCCATCACACCACCTCTCCTCAACCCCCATCACACCACCTCTCCTCAACCTCATCACACCACCTCTCCTCAACCCCCATCACACCACCTCTCCTCAACCCCCATCACACCACCTCTCCTCAACCTCATCACACCACTCTCCTCAACCCCATCACACCACCTCTCCTCAACCCCATCACACCACCTCTCCTCAACCCACATCACACCACCTCTCCTCAACCCCATCACACCACCTCTCCTCAACCCACATCACACCACCTCTCCTCAACCCCCATCACACCACCTCTCCTCAACCAAATCACACCACCCCATCACACCACCTCTCCTCAACCTCATCACACCACCTCTCCTCAACCCCATCACACCACCTCTCCTCAACCCCATCGTACCACCTCTCCTCAACCCCCATCACACCACCTCTCCTCAACCCCATCACACCACCTCTCCTCAACCCCATCACACCATCACACCACCTCTCCTCAACCACATCACACCACCTCTCCTCAACCCCCATCACACCACCTCTCCTCAACCCCATCACACCACCTCTCCTCAACCCCATCACACCACCTCTCCTCAACCCCATCACACCACCTCTCTTCCCTCAACCCCCATCACACCACCTCTCCTCAACCCCCATCACACCACCTCTCCTCAACCCCATCACACCATCACACCACCTCTCCTCAACCACATCACACCACCTCTCCTCAACCCCCATCACACCACCTCTCCTCAACCCCATCATACCATCTCTCCTCAACCCCATCACACCATCACACCACCTCTCCTCAACCTCATCACACCACCTCTCCTCAACCCCCATCACACCACCTCTCCTCAACCCCATCATAGCACCTCTCCTCAACCCCATCACACCATCACACCACCTCTCCTCAACCCCATCACACCACCTCTCCTCAACCCCATCATACCACCTCTCCTCAACCCCATCACACCATCACACCACCTCTCCTCAACCACATCACACCACCTCTCCTCAACCCCCATCACACCACCTCTCCTCAACCCCATCACACCACCTCTCCTCAACCCCATCGTACCACCTCTCTTTAACCCCCATCACACCACCTCTCCTCAACCCCCATCACACCACCTCTCCTCAACCCCATCACACCATCACACCACCTCTCCTCAACCACATCACACCACCTCTCCTCAACCCCCATCACACCACCTCTCCTCAACCCCATCATACCATCTCTCCTCAACCCCATCACACCATCACACCACCTCTCCTCAACCCCATCACACCACCTCTCCTCAACCCCCATCACACAACCTCTCCTCAACCCCATCATACCACCTCTCCTCAACCCCATCACACCACCATCACCACCTCTCCTCAACCCCATCACACCACCTCTCCTCAACCCCATCATACCACCTCTCCTCAACCCCATCACACCATCACACCACCTCTCCTCAACCCCATCACACCACCTCTCCTCAACCCCATCATACCACCTCTCCTCAACCCCATCACACCATCACACCACCTCTCCTCAACTCCATCACACCACCTCTCCTCAACCCCATCACACCATCTCTCCTCAACCCCCATCACACCACCTCTCCTCAACCCCATCACACCACCTCTCCTCAACCCCATCACACCACCTCTCCTCAACCCCATCACACCACCTCTCCTCAACCCCATCACACCACCTCTCCTCAACCCCATCACACCACCTCTCCTCAACCCCCATCACACCACCTCTCCTCAACCCCCATCACACCACCTCTCCTCAACCCCATCATACCACCTCTCCTCAACCCCATCACACCATCACACCACCTCTCCTCAACCCCATCACACCACCTCTCCTCAACCCCATCATACCACCTCTCCTCAACCCCATCACACCATCACACCACCTCTCCTCAACCCCATCACACCACCTCTCCTCAACCCCATCACCACCTCTCCTCAACCCCATCACACCATCACACCACCTCTCCTCAACCCCATCACACCACCTCTCCTCAACCCCATCACACCATCTCTCCTCAACCCCCATCACACCACCTCTCCTCAACCCCATCACACCACCTCTCCTCAACCCCATCACACCACCTCTCCTCAACCCCATCACACCACCTCTCCTCAACCCCATCACACCACCTCTCCTCAACCCCATCACACCACCTCTCCTCAACCCCCATCACACCACCTCTCCTCAACCCCCATCACACCACCTCTCCTCAACCCCATCACACCACCTCTCCTCAACCCCATCACACCACCTCTCCTCAACCCCCATCACACCACCTCTCCTCAACCTCATCACACCACCTCTCCTCAACCCCATCACACCACCTCTCCTCAACCCCCATCACACCACCTCTCCTCAACCTCATCACACCACCTCTCCTCAACCCCATCACACCACCTCTCCTCAACCCACATCACACCACCTCTCCTCAACCCCCATCACACCACCTCTCCTCAACCCCATCACACCACCTCATCACACCACCTCTCCTCAACCCCCATCACACCACCTCTCCTCAACCCCATCACACCACCTCTCCTCAACCCACATCACACCACCTCTCCTCAACCCCCATCACACCACCTCTCCTCAACCCCATCACACCACCTCTCCTCAACCCACATCACACCACCTCTCCTCAACCCCCATCACACCACCTCTCCTCAACCCACATCACACCACCTCTCCTCAACCCCCATCACACCACCTCTCCTCAACCCCCATCACACCACCTCTCCTCAACCCCATCACACCACCTCTCCTCAACCCCCATCACATCACCTCAACCCCATCACACCACCTCTCCTCAACCCCCATCACACCACCTCTCCTCAACCCCCATCACATCACCTCAACCACCTCACATCAGCCCTCCTCTACTCGACTCCCTTCAGTAAACAGGGGATGTGATCGTAATCTAACGCCTGCCTGAGACCCTGCTCTGTTTCACGAGGTTGCCATTAATCCTCGCTGTGTGTCCAGAGGTTGCCAGGTCCACCTCAAACTCTGCTGTGTGTCCAGAGGTTGCCAGGTCCACCTCAAACTCTGCTGTGTGTCCAGAGGTTGCCAGGTCCACCTCAAACTGCAGTGTGTCCAGAGGTTGCCAGGTCCATATCAAGCCCTGCTGTGTGTCCAGAGGTTGCCAGGTCCACTTCAGATACACCACCTGTGTCCAGAGGTTGCCAGGTCCACTTCAAACCCCCACTGTGTCCAGAGGATTGTGTGCTGGTGGTGTGAGTGCTCTTCTCCCTGCAGCATGCCTTTCATTCATGGACTTTGGAAATGATTTTTCAATAGCAACCTTTTTTTCCATTCCCTGTATCAAGGCGAGCAGCATCCACTATTTTGAGATTACCATACAATTTCCACAACAACAAATAAGCAGAGTGCTCCACACGTCAACCATTATCTTCAGCACTATCGCTCAAATAACAAGCTATCCAACAAGATTCAATATCAGATTTCATATACCAATTTACAAAGTGCATGAAGATGAAAGGTGTGCTCCAGGGAGAAGGAGACCAATCTGCAGGGAGAGGGGCACTCACACCACCAGTACACTTACAAACTTGTTCATGGACTTTGGATTAGACCACACCGTCCCTGCTCTTGTCCTCTCAGAGCATACACCACGTACACAAGTAAGATTTATTTAAAAAAAATAAAAAATTATATATATATATATATTTAGTCAGCCACCAATTGTGCAAGTTCTCCCACTTAAAAAGATGAGAGAGGCCTGTAATTTTCATCATAGGTACACTTCAACTATGACAGACAAAATGAGAAAACAAAATCCAGAAAATCACATTGTAGGATTTTTTAATGAACTTATTTGCAAATTAAGGTGGAAAATAAGTATTTGGTCACCTACAAACAAGCAAGATTTCTCTCACCTCATCCGAGAGAGATTTCATGTACATGGTTATCAGAACATCACGCATAAAACACAGCCCTTATTTTAAGTTCTTCTAAAATTCCATATTGTAAAAATGAATGGTGTAAAAAACAATTGGAACCATTTCCTTGTTTGACTGCTAGGTTTTATGGGTATTATGACACCTCCACTGTGGGGCTGTATACCCCTCACCTTGTAAAATGTGTTATGATGGTGAGAAAGTGGAACCCAAATGGAGCGCGCTATCCGACAACGTGAGAAAACGTTTTCTCCCTCTTGTTGCCGGCTTTGTAAATATATAAATCTCCTGTTGGTGCCAGGGATGCTGTCTGAACGGCGGAGAATCATCTGAAAACTGTCAGGAAGCGAAAGGTTACTGACACATGGTAGAAGTAATATGGATGTCAAAAGGTGATTTCACCAATTTGTAAGTCGCTCTGGATAAGAGCGTCTGCTAAATGACTTAAATGTAAATGTAAATGTAGTCCTTCACTGCCAGATCCTCTTCGCCTGCTCAATCTGTTGGCCGAAAATGCAGCCTTTACTAATGTCGATGAAATGTAAAAAAAAAAAAAAAAAAAAAATAAAACAAGAGGCAAGCATCTGTCAGACAGTGAATAAACATCACTATGGCAATGAACTGCTCTTTTACCGAGGTGACTCGGTTTTCTGTAGGTTCACCAAAAACATTTTCAAATAAAAAGTTCACTGACATTGAATTTAATTTGATGTTTTATTCAGACACACACACGCATGTCAATCGTAGTTAACCCTGTTTGTGATTCACACACCTCCACATTCCCACAGTCGGCTATACAGAAGACAACATAACACCTCTTTACCTTCAGATGAAGAGGAGAGGAGATTTAAAAAACGTTTTTGATTTTTTAAAGTTAAAACCAAGGTGTTTCGGCTTTTGTCCTTCTTCAGGGTTTGACCCTTCAGATGTTCTTGTGTTGTAAAAACGATATAGAACTTGTTCCTTTGCTGTTATATGCCTATTAGGGGTCAGGGAACTTAAACGCTACAATGAAAATCAGTACACATCCTCCGGCTGGTGTGTGTGTGTGTGTATCTAACTGCCTGTGCTAACCAAGTTCTCTCACACACACACTACCACAAGGTTACCATTGTCCTTGCATTTCAAGGGTCTGTCTCCCTTCCTCAGTCTGGGTTGAGTCATACCACTGTCTCCTTTCCTCTGTCTCCTTTCCTCAGTCTGGGTTGAGTCATACCTCTGTCTCCTTTCCTCAGTCTGGGTTGAGTCATACTACTGTCTCCTTTCCTCTGTCTCCTTTCCTCAGTCTGGGTTGAGTCATACCTCTGTCTCCTTTCCTCAGTCTGGGTTGAGTCATACCTCTGTCTCCCTTCCTCAGTCTGGGTAGAGTCATACCTCTGTCTCCTTTCCTCAGTCTGGGTTGAGTCATACCTCTGTCTCCCTTCCTCAGTCTGGGTAGAGTCATACCTCTGTCTCCCTTCCTCAGTCTGGGTAGAGTCATACCTCTGTCTCCTTTCCTCAGTCTGGGTAGAGTCATACCTCTGTCTCCTTCCTCAGTCTGGGTAAGTCATACCTCTGTCTCCCTTCCTCAGTCTGGGTAGAGTCATACCTCTGTCTCCTTTCCTCAGTCTGGGTAGAGTCATACCTCTGTCTCCTTTCCTCAGTCTGGGTAAGTCATACCACTGTCTCCTTCCTCAGTCTGGGTTGAGTCATACCTCTGTCTCCCTTCCTCAGTCTGGGTTGAGTCATACCTCTGTCTCCCTTCCTCAGTCTGGGTAGAGTCATACCACCATCTCCTTTCCTCAGTCTGGGTTGAGTCATACCTCTGTCTCCTTCCTCAGTCTGGGTAGAGTCATACCTCCGTCTCCTTTCCTCAGTCTGGGTTGAGTCGTACCTCTGTCTCCTTTCCTCAGTCTGGGTAGAGTCATACCTGTCTCCTTTCCTCAGTCTGGGTTGAGTCGTACCTCTGTCTCCCTTCCTCAGTCTGGGTTGAGTCATACCTCTGTCTCCTTTCCTCAGTCTGGGTAGAGTCATACCTCTGTCTCCCTTCCTCAGTCTGGGTTGAGTCATACCTCTGTCTCCTTTCCTCAGTCTGGGTTGAGTCTTGAGTTATAGCTCTGCACTAGATTTTTTGAGTCAATTGGAGGTATACCTGTGGATGTATTTCAAGGCCGTCCTTCAAACTCAGTGCCTCTTTGATTGACATCATGGGAAAATCAAAAGAAATCAGCCAAGACCTCAGAAAAAAACTGTAGACTTCCACAAGTCTGGTTCATCTTTGGGAGCAATTTCCAAATGCTTGAAGGTACCAAGTTCATTTGTACAATAGTATGCAAGTATAAATACCATGGGACCACGCAGCCATCGAACCGCTCAGGAAGGAGACACGTTCTGTCTCCTAGAGATGAATGTACTTTGGTGCGAAAGGTGCAAATCAATCCCAGAACCACAGGAAAGGACCTTCTGGAGGAAACAGGTACAAAAGTATCCATATCCACAGTAAAACGAGTCCTATATCGACGTAACCTGAAAGACTGCTTAGCAAAGAAGAAGCCACTACTCCAAAACCTCCATAAAAAAGCAAGACTACGGTTTGCAACTGCACATGGGGACAAAGATTATATGTTTTGGAGAAATGTCCTCTGGTCTGATGAAACAAAATAGAACTGTTTGGCCATAATGACCATCGTTATGTTTGGAGGGGAAAAGGGGAGGCTTGCAAGCCGAAGAACACCATCCCAACTATGAAGCACAGGGGTGGCAGCATCATGTTGTGGGGGTGCTTTGCTGCAGAAGGGACTGGTGCACTTTAAAAAAAAAAATAGATAGCATCATGAGGATGGAAAATGATGTGGATATATTGAAGCAACATCTTTAACTTCCTGACATCAAGGACAACAAAGTCCATGTATTGGAGTCCATCACAAAGCCCTAACCTCAGTCCCATAGAACATTTGTGGGCAGTACTGAAAAAGTGTGTGCGAGCAAGGAGGCCTACAAACCTGACTCAATTACACCAGCTCTGTCAGCAGGAATGGGCCAAAATTCACCCAACTTGTGGGAAGCTTGTGGAAGGCTACCCGAAACGTTTGACCCAAGTTAAACAATTTAAAGGCAAATACTAATTGAGTGTATGTAAACTTCTGACCCACTGGGCATGCGATGAAAGAAATACAAGCTGAAATTAATCATTCTCTCTACTATTATTCTGACATTTCACATTCTTAAAATGAGGTGGTGATCCTAACTGACCTAAAACAGGGATTTTTTTACCAGGATTAAATGTCAGGAATTGTGAAAAACTGAATTCAAATGTATTTGGCTAAGGTGTATGTAAACTTCAACTGTATCTTGCATTACTCATCTCAAATGTAGGTTCTGTTTCTCTATACTATTCTACTGTATCTTAGTCCGTTCCACTCTGACATCACTCATCTCAAATGGAGGTACTGTTTCTCTATACTATTCTACTGTATCTTAGTCCGTTCCACTCTGACATCACTCATCTCAAATGGAGGTACTGTTTCTCTATACTATTCTACTGTATCTTAGTCCGTTCCACTCTGACATCACTCATCTCAAATGGAGGTACTGTTTCTCTATACTATTCTACTGTATCTTAGTCCCTTCCACTCTGACATCACTCATCTCATCTCAAATGGAGGTACTGTTTCTCTATACTATTCTACTGTATCTTGGTCCATTCCACTCTGACATCACTCATCTCAAATGTAGGTTCTGTTTCTCTATACTATTCTACTGTATCTTAGTCCGTTCCACTCTGACATCACTCATCTCAAATGGAGGTACTGTTTCTCTATACTATTCTACTGTATCTTAGTCCGTTCCACTCTGACATCACTCATCTCAAATGGAGGTACTGTTTCTCTATACTATTCTACTGTATCTTAGTCCCTTCCACTCTGACATCACTCATCTCATCTCAAATGGAGGTACTGTTTCTCTATACTATTCTACTGTATCTTGGTCCGTTCCACTCTGACATCACTTATCTCAAATGTAGGTTCTGTTTCTCTATACTATTCTACTGTATCTTAGTCCGTTCCACTCTGACATCACTCATCTCAAATGTAGGTTCTGTTTCTCTATACTATTCTGCTGTATCTTGGTCCGTTCCACTCTGACATCACTCATCTCAAATGTAGGTTCTGTTTCTCTATACTATTCTACTGTATCTTAGTCCGTTCCACTCTGACATCACTCATCTCAAATGTAGGTTTTGTTTCTCTATACTATTCTGCTGTATCTTAGTCCGTTCCACTCTGACATTACTTGTCCATATGTATATATCCATATGTATATAGTCTAAATTCATTCCTAGATTCGTGTGCATTGGGTTTATGTTGTGTAATTTGTTTGATATTACTTGTTAGATATTACTGCTGATGAATGACAGTTAAATTACTACATATGACAGATCTATGATATTAAAGGATGAATGACAGTTAAATTACTACATATGACAGATCTATGATATTAAAGGATGAATGACAGTTAAATTACTACATATGACAGATCTATGATATTAAATTACAACATATGACAGATCTATGATAATAAAGGATGAATGACAGTTAAATTACTACATATGACAGATCTATGATATTAAAGGATGAATGACAGTTAAATTACTACATATGACAGATCTATGATATTAAAGGATGAATGACAGTTAAATTACTACATATGACAGATCTATGATATTAAATTACTACATATGACAGATCTATGATAATAAAGGATGAATGACAGTTAAATTACTACATATGACAGATCTATGATATTAAATTACAACATATGACAGATCTATGATAATAAAGGATGAATGACAGTTAAATTACTACATATGACAGATCTATGATATTAAAGGATGAATGACAGTTAAATTACTACATATGACAGATCTATGATATTAAATTACTACATATGACAGATCTATGATAATAAAGGATGAATGACAGTTAAATTACTACATATGACAGATCTATGATATTAAAGGATGAATGACCGCTAGATTACTACATATGACAGATCTATGATATTAAAGGATGAATGACAGTTAAATTACTACATATGACAGATCTATGATATTAAATTACTACATATGACAGATCTATGATAATAAAGGATGAATGACAGTTAAATTACTACATATGACAGATCTATGATAATAAAGGATGAATGACAGTTAAATTACTACATATGACAGATCTATGATATTAAATTACAACATATGACAGATCTATGATAATAAAGGATGAATGACAGTTAAATTACTACATATGACAGATCTATGATATTAAATTACTACATATGACAGATCTATGATAATAAAGGATGAATGACAGTTAAATTACTACATATGACAGATCTATGATATTAAATTACAACATATGACAGATCTATGATAATAAAGGATGAATGACAGTTAAATTACTACATATGACAGATCTATGATATTAAAGGATGAATGACAGTTAAATTACTACATATGACAGATCTATGATATTAAATTACAACATATGACAGATCTATGATATTAAAGGATGAATGACCGCTAGATTACTACATATGACAGATCTATGATATTAAAGGATGAATGACCGCTAGATTACTACATATGACAGATCTATGATATTAAAGGATGAATGACAGTTAAATTACTACATATGACAGATCTATGATATTAAATTACTACATATGACAGATCTATGATATTAAATTACAACATATGACAGATCTATGATATTAAAGGATGAATGACCGCTAGATTACTACATATGACAGATATATGATATTAAATTACTACATATGACAGATCTATGATATTAAAGGATGAATGACAGCTCGATTACTACATATGACAGATCAATGATATTAAAGGATGAATGACACATAGAAAACAAGAGAGACAGGAAGGAGGGAATAAAGAAATGGTGATGATATTGATCAGGGTCATACATGTTTCACTAATATCATCATCATCACTGTATGAGACATCGTCCCTTCCTTCTCTCTCTCTCTCTCTCTCTCTCTGTCTGTCTGTCTCTCTCTCTCGCTCTCTCTCTATTTTATCTCTCCCTCTGTCTCTCTCTCTCTCTGTGTCTCTCTCTCTCTCTCTGTGTCTCTATCTCTCTTGTCTCTCTCTCTCTCTCTCTCTCTCTTGTCTCTCTCTCTCCCTCTGTCTCTCTCTCTGTGTCTCTCTCTCTCTCTCTGTGTCTCTATCTCTCTTGTCTCTCTCTCTCTCTCTTGTCTCTCTCTCTTTAGCTATGTCCCTTTCTCTCTTCAATCATCTCCTTCTCTCTGTCTCTCTCTCTCTGTCTCTCTCTCTCTGTCTCTGTCTCTCTGTCTCTCTCTCTCGCTCTATCTTATCTCTCCCTCTCTCTGTCTCTCTCTCTCTCTGTCTTTCTCTCTTAAATCATCTCCTTCTCTCTGTTTTCCTCCATTTGTTTTAATTTCTCTCCCACCTTCCATTCGCCTCTGTCCCTATCTCATCTCTCTCTATGACAGATCGATGCTGTATCCTCTCTGGTACAGATCTCCTATGAGACTGTATTCTCCAGGTAATTGAGCTCAGCTGGTCTCCCTTGGGCCTCTACTTCCTGACCACCTTCACCTCTACTTCTTTCCGTCCCCATCCCACCTCCCCCTTCTCTCCCCCTCATAACAACCTCTACTTCTTTCCGTCCCACCTCCCTTCCCCACCACTGACGCTTAGGCCCACCCTACCCAACAATCCCCACTACTTGTAATTGGTTTTGATGTCCACTACCTGTAATTGGTTTTGATTTCACCTTCGCAATGTCATCTTCTTCACCTGTCAGAGCCTGCTGTGCACATTCTCTCTCTCTCTCTCTAACACACACACACACACACACCCACACACACACAGACTCCCTCTTCCTGATCTCTCTAAAATCCAAAATGTGTGGCTTAAAGGTGAAGGAGAAGAAGAGAAATGGATTGTCAGGACCCAGCAATTTACACAGGCAGCATTTATGGGCAACCCCTGAAATCTCATGGCTTTAAATGGGTAAATATATAGAGATGGAGGCTGGTATTCCTTGTGTATATATACTGTCCTACTGGGAATGATTAGAGATACAGACAGATATAGTCTACTGTATATATACTGTCCTACTGGGAATGATTGGAGATACAGACAGATATAGTCTACTGTATATATATACTGTCCTAATGGGAATGATTAGAGATACAGACAGATATAGTCTACTGTGTATATACTGTCCTACTGGGAATGATTAGAGATACAGACATATATAGTCTACTGTGTATATACTGTCCTACTGGGAATGATTAGAGATACAGACAGATATAGTCTACTGTATATATACTGTCCTACTGGGAATGATTAGAGATACAGACAGATATAGTCTACTGTATATATACTGTCCTAATGGGAATGATTAGAGATACAGACAGATATAGTCTACTGTATATATATACTGTCCTAATGGGAATGATTAGAGATACAGACAGATATAGTCTACTGTATATATACTGTCCTACTGGGAATGATTAGAGATACAGACAGATATAGTCTACTGTATATATACTGTCCTAATGGGAATGATTAGAGATACAGACAGATATAGTCTACTGTATATATACTGTCCTACTGGAAATGATTAGAGATACAGACAGATATAGTCTACTGTATATATACTGTCCTACTGGGAATGATTAGAGATACAGACAGATATAGTCTACTGTATATATACTGTCCTAATGGGAATGATTAGAGATACAGACAGATATAGTCTACTGTATATATACTGTCCTACTGGGAATGATTAGAGATACAGACAGATATAGTCTACTGTATATATACTGTCCTACTGGGAATGATTAGAGATATAGACAGATATAGTCTACTGTATATATACTGTCCTAATGGGAATGATTAGAGATACAGACAGATATAGTCTACTGTATATATACTGTCTAATGGGAATGATTAGAGATACAGACAGATATAGTCTACTGTATATATACTGTCCTAATGGGAATGATTAGAGATACAGACAGATATAGTCTACTGTATATATACTGTCCTACTGGGAATGATTAGAGATACAGACAGATATAGTCTACTGTATATATACTGTCCTAATGGGAATGATTAGAGATACAGACAGATATAGTCTACTGTATATATACTGTCCTACTGGGAATGATTAGAGATACAGACAGATATAGTCTACTGTATATATACTGTCCTAATGGGAATGATTAGAGATACAGACAGATATAGTCTACTGTATATATACTGTCCTAATGGGAATGATTAGAGATACAGACAGATATAGTCTACTGTATATATACTGTCCTAATGGGAATGATTAGAGATACAGACAGATATAGTCTACTGTATATATACTGTCCTACTGGGAATGATTAGAGATACAGACAGATATAGTCTACTGTATATATACTGTCCTAATGGGAATGATTAGAGATACAGACAGATATAGTCTACTGTATATATATACTGTCCTAATGGGAATGATTAGAGATACAGACAGATATAGTCTACTGTATGTATACTGTCCTACTGGGAATGATTAGAGATACAGACAGATATAGTCTACTGTATATATACTGTCCTAATGGGAATGATTAGAGATACAGACAGATATAGTCTACTGTATATATATACTGTCCTACTGGAAATGATTAGAGATACAGACAGATATAGTCTACTGTATATATACTGTCCTACTGGGAATGATTAGAGATACAGACAGATATAGTCTACTGTATATATACTGTCCTAATGGGAATGATTAGAGATACAGACAGATATAGTCTACTGTATATATACTGTCCTACTGGGAATGATTAGAGATACAGACAGATATAGTCTACTGTATATATACTGTCCTACTGGGAATGATTAGAGATATAGACAGATATAGTCTACTGTATATATACTGTCCTAATGGGAATGATTAGAGATACAGACAGATATAGTCTACTGTATATATACTGTCCTAATGGGAATGATTAGAGATACAGACAGATATAGTCTACTGTATATATACTGTCCTAATGGGAATGATTAGAGATACAGACAGATATAGTCTACTGTATATATACTGTCCTACTGGGAATGATTAGAGATACAGACAGATATAGTCTACTGTATATATACTGTCCTAATGGGAATGATTAGAGATACAGACAGATATAGTCTACTGTATATATACTGTCCTACTGGGAATGATTAGAGATACAGACAGATATAGTCTACTGTATATATACTGTCCTAATGGGAATGATTAGAGATACAGACAGATATAGTCTACTGTATATATACTGTCCTAATGGGAATGATTAGAGATACAGACAGATATAGTCTACTGTATATATACTGTCCTAATGGGAATGATTAGAGATACAGACAGATATAGTCTACTGTATATATACTGTCCTAATGGGAATGATTAGAGATACAGACAGATATAGTCTACTGTATATATACTGTCCTACTGGGAATGATTAGAGATACAGACAGATATAGTCTACTGTATATATACTGTCCTACTGGGAATGATTAGAGATACAGACAGATATAGTCTACTGTATATATACTGTCCTACTGGGAATGATTAGAGATACAGACAGATATAGTCTACTGTGTATATACTGTCCTACTGGGAATGATTAGAGATACAGACAGATATAGTCTACTGTATATATACTGTCCTACTGGGAATGATTAGAGATACAGACAGATATAGTCTACTGTGTATATACTGTCCTACTGGGAATGATTAGAGATACAGACAGATATAGTCTACTGTATATATACTGTCCTACTGGGAATGATTAGAGATACAGACAGATATAGTCTACTGTATATATACTGTCCTACTGGGAATGATTGGAGATACAGACAGATATAGTCTACTGTATATATACTGTCCTAATGGGAATGATTAGAGATACAGACAGATATAGTCTACTGTATATATACTGTCCTAATGGGAATGATTAGAGATACAGACAGATATAGTCTACTGTATATATACTGTCCTACTGGGAATGATTAGAGATACAGACAGATATAGTCTACTGTATATATACTGTCCTGAAGGGAATGATTAGAGATACAGACAGATATAGTCTACTGTATATATACTGTCCTACTGGGAATGATTAGAGATACAGACAGATATAGTCTACTGTGTATAATATAGTCAGATGGAAAAGGAATGAATAAGGAGAGGTTTTGGAGACGTGTCCCGTACTTATACAAACACTGCAGCACAAACTGAAGGTCAAATTAACAGGCAGAAAATTCCTCTGAAACTCTGCAAACACAACAGATTTCAAGGTTGTCGTTTCTACGTCCACAGCTACATAACTTCTTCATCCGTTTCCACCTTTATGTATTCTCCTCCTGCACTTTCTGAAAGGTGAGATAAAAGAGCGGCTACAGTACACCACCTTTATGTATTCTCCTCCTGCACTTTCTGAAAGGTGAGATAAAAGACGGCTACAGTACACCACCTTTATGTATTCTCCTCCTGCACTTTCTGAAAGGGAGATAAAAGACGGCTACAGTACACCACCTTTATGTATTCTCCTCCTGCACTTTCTGAAAGGTGAGATAAAAGACGGCTACAGTACACCACCTTTATGTATTCTCCTCATGCACTTTCTGAAAGGTGAGATAAAAGACGGCTACAGTACACCACCTTTATGTATTCTCCTCCTGCACTTTCTGAAAGGTGAGATAAAAGACGGCTACAGTACACCACCTTTATGTATTCTCCTCATGCACTTTCTGAAAGGTGAGATAAAAGACGGCTACAGTACACCACCTTTATGTATTCTCCTCCTGCACTTTCTGAAAGGTGAGATAAAAGACGGCTACAGTACACCACCTTTATGTATTCTCCTCCTGCACTTTCTGAAAGGTGACATAAAAGACGGCTACAGTACACCACCTTTATGTATTCTCCTCCTGCACTTTCTGAAAGGTGTGATAAAAGACGGCTACAGTACACCACCTTTATGTATTCTCCTCCTGCACTTTCTGAAAGGTGAGATAAAAGACGGCTACAGTACACCACCTTTATGTATTCTCCTCATGCACTTTCTGAAAGGTGAGATAAAGACGGCTACAGTACACCACCTTTATGTATTCTCCTCCTGCACTTTCTGAAAGGTGAGATAAAAAGACGGCTACAGTACACCACCTTTATGTATTCTCCTACTGCACTTTCTGAAAGGTGAGATAAAAGACGGCTACAGTACACCACCTTTATGTATTCTCCTCCTGCACTTTCTGAAAGGTGTGATAAAAGACGGCTACAGTACACCACCTTTATGTATTCTCCTCCTGCACTTTCTGAAAGGTGAGATAAAGACGGCTACAGTACACCACCTTTATGTATTCTCCTCATGCACTTTCTGAAAGGTGAGATAAAAGACGGCTACAGTACACCACCTTTATGTATTCTCCTCCTGCACTTTCTGAAAGGTGAGATAAAAGACGGCTACAGTACACCACCTTTATGTATTCTCCTCCTGCACTTTCTGAAAGGTGAGATAAAAAAGACGGCTACAGTACACCACCTTTATGTATTCTCCTCCTGCACTTTCTGAAAGGGAGATAAAAGACGGCTACAGTACACCACCTTTATGTATTCTCCTCCTGCACTTTCTGAAAGGTGAGATAAAAGACGGCTACAGTACACCACCTTTATGTATTCTCCTCCTGCACTTTCTGAAAGGTGAGATAAAGACGGCTACAGTACACCACCTTTATGTATTCTCCTCCTGCACTTTCTGAAAGGTGACATAAAAAGACGGCTACAGTACACCACCTTTATGTATTCTCCTCCTGCACTTTCTGAAAGGTGTGATAAAAGACGGCTACAGTACACCACCTTTATGTATTCTCCTCCTGCACTTTCTGAAAGGTGAGATAAAAGACGGCTACAGTACACCACCTTTATGTATTCTCCTCATGCACTTTCTGAAAGGTGAGATAAAAGAGGCTACAGTACACCACCTTTATGTATTCTCCTCCTGCACTTTCTGAAAGGTGAGATAAAAGACGGCTACAGTACACCACCTTTATGTATTCTCCTCCTGCACTTTCTGAAAGGTGAGATAAAAGACGGCTACAGTACACCACCTTTATGTATTCTCCTCCTGCACTTTCTGAAAGGTGAGATAAAAGACGGCTACAGTACACCGTCGACAAGATGGTAATTGGGTGTGAAGACAGACAGGTCCAATCTCAAAGCAAGAAGTTGTTCTCCCTCAAAAAATTTTTTTTTTTTAATTTGACGAGTTGGACATTTTCCTTCCTCTGTTCGCTCTCTGAGGATGTCGGCTGGCTGGCGACCTCGTTAATCGTTATTTAGATCTGTCAAAGAGACGTACAGGGTTTACTTCAGGTGAAGCAGAGACATGTTTTATAAGTCATGGGGAGGATAACACCATATGTGGACACCTGCTCGTCCGACATCTCATTCCAAAATCACAGGCTTTAATATGGAGTTGGTCTCCCCTCTCTACAGCCTCCACTCTTCTGGGGAAGGCTTTAATATGGAGTTGGTCTCCCCCCTCTACAGCCTCCACTCTTCTGGGGAAGGCTTTAATATGGAGTTGGTCTCCCCCCTCTACAGCCTCCACTCTTCTGGGAAGGCTTTAATATGGAGTTGGTCGCCCCCCTCTACAGCCTCCACTCTTCTGGGGAAGGCTTTAATATGGAGTTGGTTTCCCCCCTCTACAGCCTCCACTCTTCTGGGGAAGGCTTTAATATGGAGTTGGTCTCCCCCCTCTACAGCCTCCACTCTTCTGGGGAAGGCTTTAATATGGAGTTGGTCTCCCCCCTCTACAGCCTCCACTCTTCTGGGGAAGGCTTTCCACTGGATGATGGAACATTGCTGTTGGGGACTTGTTTCCATTCAGTCAAAGTCAATGACAAGCCACTCCTTATCTTTCATCACAGGGCTCTGACAAGACAATATTACTGTTGAATGTGCTCTAAATAACCTGCCATCGTCAAAGAGCCCACAGGATCAGGGGAAGTGTGTGTGTGTGTGTGTGTGTGTGTGTGTGTGTGTGTGTGTGTGTTGTGTGTGTGTGTGTGTGTGTGTGTGTGTGTGTGTGTGTTGTGTGTCTGTCTGTCTGTCTGTCTGTCTGTCTGTCTGTCTGTCTGTCTGTCTGTCTGTCTGTCTGTCTGTCTGTCTGTCTGTCTGTCTGTGTGTGTGTGTGTGTGTGTGTGTGTGTGTGTGTGTGTGTGTGTGTGTGTGTGTGTGTGTGTGTGTCTGTCTGTCTGTCTGTCTGTCTGTCTGTCTGTCTGTCTGTCTGTCTGTCTGTCTGTCTGTCTGTCTGTCTGTCTGTCTGTCTGTCTGTCTGTCTGTCTGTCTGTCTGTCTGTCTGTCTGTCTGTCTGTCTGTCTGTCTGTCTGTCTGTCTGTCTGTCTGTCTGTCTGTCTGTCTGTCTGTCTGTCTGTCTGTCTGTCTGTCTGTCTGTCTGTCTGTCTGTCTGTCTGTCTGTCTGTCTGTCTGTCTGTCTGTCTGTCTGTCTGTCTGTCTGTCTGTCTGTCTGTCTGTCTGTCTGTCTGTCTGTCTGTCTGTCTGTCTGTCTGTCTGTCTGTCTGTCTGTCTGTCTGTCTGTCTGTCTGTCTGTCTGTCTGTCTGTCTGTCTGTCTGTCTGTCTGTCTGTCTGTCTGTCTGTCTGTCTGTCTGTCTGTCTGTGTGTGTGTGTGTGTGTGTGTGTGTGTGTGTGTGTGTGTGTGTGTGTGTGTGTGTGTGTGTGTCTGTCTGTCTGTCTGTCTGTCTGTCTGTCTGTCTGTCTGTCTGTCTGTCTGTCTGTCTGTCTGTCTGTCTGTCTGTCTGTCTGTCTGTCTGTCTGTCTGTCTGTCTGTCTGTCTGTCTGTCTGTCTGTCTGTCTGTCTGTCTGTCTGTCTGTCTGTCTGTCTGTCTGTCTGTCTGTCTGTCTGTCTGTCTGTCTGTCTGTCTGTCTGTCTGTCTGTCTGTCTGTCTGTCTGTCTGTCTGTCTGTCTGTGTGTCTGTCTGTCTGTCTGTCTGTCTGTCTGTCTGTGTGTGTGTGTGTGTGTGTGTGTGTGTGTGTGTGTGTGTGTGTGTGTGTGTGTGTGTGTGTGTGTGTGTGTGTGTGTGTCTGTGTGTGTCTGTGTGTGTGTGTGTGTGTGTGTGTGTGTGTGTGTGTGTGTGTGTGTGTGTGTGTGTGTGTGTGTGTGTGTGTGTGTGTGTGTGTGTGTGTGTGTGTGTGTACTGTAGTACAGACAGTGGACAGAGGAGACAGTGGTCATCTATTTCATCATGGAACAGCTGGTAGCCCAGCCTCAGACACAGACAGGTCTTTAATAATTCAATCCCAGACCTGGGGACGCCTTTCTTATCAATATATATCCAGTGTTCCTGGAATCCACTCTTTAATTAACCACCATCATCATTCAAAACAGGACCACGTTACATTTTACAGGAAACACAGATATTTCAGATAATTAATAATTCATCAAATTCTATCCAGGGGTCACATTTGCTTATCTAACAGCTGCGTGTCCCTGCTATAAACCTTTTGACCAGTGTTTTATACTAAATATATTGATTCCGAGTTACATTGTTTAAAAATGTTGCATCAAATTTAAATTGTGTGAGCAATAACACGATCAACGTGCAGTTCATTGCTTAAGGGATATATCAGTGGAG
Source organism: Oncorhynchus masou masou (assembly GCF_036934945.1). Taxonomy (NCBI): domain Eukaryota; kingdom Metazoa; phylum Chordata; class Actinopteri; order Salmoniformes; family Salmonidae; genus Oncorhynchus; species Oncorhynchus masou. The sequence goes on along the minus strand of NC_088213.1, from coordinate 11,345,394 downwards.
ACCACCCCTTCCAGGGCAATATGAGACTCCATATTACATTGCTTTAGGGATATATCAGTGGAGACCACCCCTTCCAGGGCAATAGGAGACACCATATTACATTGGTTAAGGGATATATCAGTGGAGACCACCTCTTCCAGGGCAATAGGAGACACCATATTACATTGGTTAAGGGATATATCAGTGGAGACCACCTCTTCCAGGGCAATAGGAGACACCATATTACATTGTTTAAGGGATATATCAGTGGAGACCACCTCTTCCAGGGCAATAGGAGACACCATATTACATTGTTTAAGGGATATATCAGTGGAGACCACCTCTTCCAGGGCAATAGGAGACACCATATTACATTGCTTAAGGGATATATCAGTGGATACCACCTCTTCCAGGGCAATAGGAGACACCATATTACATTGCTTAAGGGATATATCAGTGGAGACCACCTCTTCCAGGGCAATAGGAGACACCATATTACATTAAGGGATATATCAGTGGAGACCACCTCTTCCAGGGCAATAGGAGACACCATATTACATTAAGGGATATATCAGTGGAGACCACCTCTTCCAGGGCAATAGGAGACACCATATTACATTGCTTAAGGGATATATCAGTGGAGACCACCTCTTCCAGGGCAATAGGAGACACCATATTACATTAAGGGATATATCAGTGGAGACCACCTCTTCCAGGGCAATAGGAGACACCATATTACATTAAGGGATATATCAGTGGAGACCACCTCTTCCAGGGCAATAGGAGACACCATATTACATTAAGGGATATATCAGTGGAGACCACCTCTTCCAGGGCAATAGGAGACACCATATTACATTGGTTAAGGGATATATCAGTGGAGACCACCCCTTCCAGGGCAATAGGAGACACCATATTACATTGTTTAAGGGATATATCAGTGGAGACCACCCCTTCCAGGGCAATAGGAGACACCATATTACATTGGTTAAGGGATATATCAGTGGAGACCACCTCTTCCAGGGCAATAGGAGACACCATATTATATTGGTTAAGGGATATATCAGTGGAGACCACCCCTTCCAGGGCAATAGGAGACACCATATTACATTGTTTAAGGGATATATCAGTGGAGACCACCTCTTCCAGGGCAATAGGAGACACCATATTACATTAAGGGATATATCAGTGGAGACCACCTCTTCCAGGGCAATAGGAGACACCATATTACATTAAGGGATATATCAGTGGAGACCACCCCTTCCAGGGCAATAGGAGACACCATATTACATTGTTTAAGGGATATATCAGTGGAGACCACCTCTTCCAGGGCAATAGGAGACACCATATTACATTGGTTAAGGGATATATCAGTGGAGACCACCTCTTCCAGGGCAATAGGAGACACCATATTACATTGTTTAAGGGATACATCAGTGGAGACAACCTCTTCCAGGGCAATAGGAGACTCCATATTCCTCTCTATACTCAGCCAAGGGGCAGAATAATCAAGTCTAAACCAATTTTTGGGTGGGGAGACTTGCTAGTTAAAGTTAAATCTAGAATTGGCTTCCTATTTTGCAGCAAAGCATCCTTCACTCATGCTGCCAAACATACCCTTGTAAAACTGACCATCCTACCAATCCTCGACTTTGGCGATGTCATTTACAAAATAGCCTCCAATACCCTACTCAACAAATTGGATGCAGTCTATCACAGTGCAATCCGTTTTGTCACCAAAGCCCCATATACTACCCACCATTGCGACCTGTACGCTCTCGTTGGCTGGCCCTCGCTTCATACTCATCGCCAAACCCACTGGCTCCATGTCATCTACAAGACCCTGCTAGGTAAAGTCCCCCCATATCTCAGCTCGCTGGTCACCATAGCATCTCCCACCTGTAGCACACGCTCCAGCAGGTATATCTCTCTAGTCACCCCCAAAACCAATTCTTTCTTTGGCCGCCTCTCCTTCCAGTTCTCTGCTGCCAATGACTGGAACGAACTACAAAAAGCACTGAAACTGGAAACACTTATCTCCCTCACTAGCTTTAAGCACCAACTGTCAGAGCAGCTCACAGATTACTGCACCTGTACATTTACATTTTACATTTAAGTCATTTAGCAGACGCTCTTATCCAGAGCGACTTACAAATTGGTGAATTCACCTTCTGACATCCAGTGGAACAGCCACTTTACAATAGTGCATCTAAATCATTAAGGGGGGGGGTGGTGAGAAGGATTACTTATCCTATCCTAGGTATTCCTTGAAGAGGTGGGGTTTCAGGTGTCTCCGGAAGGTGGTGATTGACTCCGCTGTCCTGGCGTCGTGAGGGAGTTTGTTCCACCATTGGGGGCCAGAGCAGCGAACAGTTTTGACTGGGCTGAGCGGGAACTGTACTTCCTCAATGGTAGGGAGGCGAGCAGGCCAGAGGTGGATGAACGCAGTGCCCTTGCTTGGGTGTAGGGCCTGATCAGAGCCTGGAGGTACTGCGGTGCCGTTCCCTCACAGCTCCGTAGGCAAGCACCATGGTCTTGTAGCGGATGCGAGCTTCAACTGGAAGCCAGTGGAGAGAGCGGAGGAGCGGGGGTGACGTGAGAGAACTTGGGAAGGTTGAACACCAGACGGGCTGCGGCATTCTGGATGAGTTGTAGGGGTTTAATGGCACAGGCAGGGAGCCCAGCCAACAGCGAGTTGCAGTAATCCAGACGGGAGATGACAAGTGCCTGGATTAGGACCTGCGCCGCTTCCTGTGTGAGGCAGGGTCGTACTCTGCGGATGTTGTAGAGCATGAACCTACAGGAACGGGCCACCGCCATGATGTTGGTTGAGAACGACAGGGTGTTGTCCAGGATCACGCCAAGGTTCTTAGCGCTCTGGGAGGAGGACACAATGGAGTTGTCAACCGTGATGGCGAGATCATGGAACGGGCAGTCCTTCCCCGGGAGGAAGAGCAGCTCCGTCTTGCCGAGGTTCAGCTTGAGGTGGTGATCCGTCATCCACACTGATATGTCTGCCAGACATGCAGAGATGCGATTCGCCACCTGGTCATCAGAAGGGGGAAAGGAGAAGATTAATTGTGTGTCGTCTGCATAGCAATGATAGGAGAGACCATGTGAGGTTATGACAGAGCCAAGTGACTTGGTGTATAGCGAGAATAGGAGAGGGCCTAGAACAGAGCCCTGGGGGACACCAGTGGTGAGAGCGCGTGGCGAGGAGACAGATTCTCGCCACGCCACCTGGTAGGAGCGACCTGTCAGGTAGGACGCAATCCAAGCGTGGGCCGCGCCGGAGATGCCCAACTCGGAGAGGGTGGAGAGGAGGATCTGATGGTTCACAGTATCGAAGGCAGCCGATAGGTCTAGAAGGATGAGAGCAGAGGAGAGAGAGTTAGCTTTAGCAGTGCGGAGCGCCTCCGTGATACAGAGAAGAGCAGTCTCAGTTGAATGACTAGTCTTGAAACCTGACTGATTTGGATCAAGAAGGTCATTCTGAGAGAGATAGTGGGAGAGCTGGCCAAGGACGGCACGTTCAAGAGTTTTGGAGAGAAAAGAAAGAAGGGATACTGGTCTGTAGTTGTTGACATCGGAGGGATCGAGTGTAGGTTTTTTCAGAAGGGGTGCAACTCTCGCTCTCTTGAAGACGGAAGGGACGTAGCCAGCGGTCAGGGATGAGTTGATGAGCGAGGTGAGGTAAGGGAGAAGGTCCCCGGAAATGGTCTGGAGAAGAGAGGAGGGGATAGGGTCGAGCGGGCAGGTTGTTGGGCGGCCGGCCGTCACAAGAAGCGAGATTTCATCTGGAGAGAGAGGGGAGAAAGAGGTCAGAGCACAGGGTAGGGCAGTGTGAGCAGAACCAGCAGTGTCGTTTGACTTAGCAAACGAGGATCGGATGTCGTCGACCTTCTTTTCAAAATGGTTGACGAAGTCATCTGCAGAGAGGGAGGAGGGGGAGGGGGAGGAGGATTCAGGAGGGAGGAGAAGGTGGCAAAGAGCTTCCTAGGGTTAGAGGCAGATGCTTGGAATTTGAGTCTATTATCACATGTAGAGGAGGATATAAACAGGTGATTGAATGAGTCCAGGTGAGTCCAATATCACATGTAGAGGAGGATATAAACAGGTGATGAATGAGTCCAGGTGAGTCCAATATCACATGTAGGGGAGGATATAAACAGGTGATTGAATGAGTCCAGGTGACTCTAATATCACATGTCGGGGAGGATATAAACAGGTGATTGAATGAGTCCAGGTGAGTCTAATATCACATGTAGGGGAGGATATAAACAGGTGATTGAATGAGTCCAGGTGAGTCCAATATCACATGTAGGGGAGGATATAAACAGGTGATTGAATGAGTCCAGGTGACTCTAATATCACATGTCGGGGAGGATATAAACAGGTGATTGAATGAGTCCAGGTGAGTCCAAGATCACATGTAGGGGAGGATATAAACAGGTGATTGAATGAGTCCAGGTGAGTCCAATGTCACATGTAGGGGAGGATATAAACAGGTGATTGAATGAGTCCAGGTGAGTCCAATGTCACATGTAGAGGAGGATATAAACAGGTGATTGAATGAGTCCAGGTGAGTCCAATATCACATGTAGAGGAGGATATAAACAGGTGATTGAATGAGTCCAGGTGAGTCCAATATCACATGTAGAGGAGGATATAAACAGGTGATTGAATGAGTCCAGGTGAGTCCAATATCACATGTAGAGGAGGATATAAACAGGTGATGAATGAGTCCAGGTGAGTCCAATATCACATGTAGGGGAGGATATAAACAGGTGATTGAATGAGTCCAGGTGAGTCCAATGTCACATGTAGGGGAGGATATAAACAGGTGATTGAATGAGTCCAGGTGAGTCCAATATCACATGTAGAGGAGGATATAAACAGGTGATGAATGAGTCCAGGTGAGTCCAATATCACATGTAGAGGAGGATATAAACAGGTGATGAATGAGTCCAGGTGAGTCCAATATCACATGTAGGGGAGGATATAAACAGGTGATTGAATGAGTCCAGGTGAGTCCAATATCACATGTAGGGGAGGATATAAACAGGTGATTGAATGAGTCCAGGTGAGTCCAATATCACATGTAGGGGAGGATATAAACAGGTGATTGAATGAGTCCAGGTGAGTCCAATATCACATGTAGAGGAGGATATAAACAGGTGATTGAATGAGTCCAGGTGAGTCCGATATCACATGTAGGGGAGGATATAAACAGGTGATTGAATGAGTCCAGGTGAGTCCAATATCACATGTAGAGGAGGATATAAACAGGTGATTGAATGAGTCCAGGTGAGTCCGATATCACATGTAGGGGAGGATATAAACAGGTGATGAATGAGTCCAGGTGAGTCCAATATCACATGTAGAGGAGGATATAAACAGGTGATTGAATGAGTCCAGGTGAGTCCAATATCACATGTAGAGGAGGATATAAACAGGTGATGAATGAGTCCAGGTGAGTCCAATATCACATGTAGAGGAGGATATAAACAGGTGATGAATGAGTCCAGGTGAGTCCAATATCACATGTAGAGGAGGATATAAACAGGTGATGAATGAGTCCAGGTGAGTCCAATATCACATGTAGGGGAGGATATAAACAGGTGATTGAATGAGTCCAGGTGAGTCCAATATCACATGTAGAGGAGGATATAAACAGGTGATTGAATGAGTCCAGGTGAGTCCAATATCACATGTAGAGGAGGATATAAACAGGTGATTGAATGAGTCCAGGTGAGTCCAATATCACATGTAGGGGAGGATATAAACAGGTGATTGAATGAGTCCAGGTGAGTCCAAGTGAGTCTAATATCACTGATGTGCGTGACGAGGGAAGGCAGGTGTGTGTAATTAATGGCAGGAGTGCGTGATGCAGGGCATCCTGGCTCCCCCGAGCGCCGGGGGGGGGAGCGGGAGCAGACATGGCAGTCTTGACCTCTCGTTTGCCTGCCCCTGTTCCAGTAAACAGTGTTACTTCACACAGTCGGCTCTGAGGTCGTACTGTGATACCTGAAACAGAAGAGGGATCAAAGGAAGCACTGAACTACAGACGTTCAGACGTGGAAATATATTCCTTTGGACAACAGATATTCTGCCAGTCAAAACAACTGGGATGTTCGTCCATCTACTGAGGTCAGATTGAATTGATTTGAGTTAAAGTCTCTGGCAACGATTTTACCTAAGGAAGGCTAAATATAGACGTTGTCTAGATATAGTAAAATATCGGCCTGCGTATAATGAGATGAAATAGATTGGAGGGAAATGGGTGTTATCTCATTCGATTGACGAAGTGCCTGGGCCAGGGGCCCCCGTATAATAAAAAGAGGATATCGGATGGCTTTGTCTGTTGCTTCTTGTGATTCTGAGCGGAGTAGAGCAGATATTGCCTGTTATAACTATGGCTGAGGGATTGGCATATAGTATTTGAATCATATTAATGACATTAGAGCCGATTCCCATATGTTCCAAGACAGACCAGAGATATGACCCTTCTAGAGAGCAGAGCACCCCGACTTGAAGCTCCTACTTTCCAGAACCTTTAGGAGCCGTGATGGGAAAAGTAGCAGCAAGAGGCAGGACTCTGATCTTTACATCAGGGCTAATGTCTCATTCCAATCATAGAGTCCTCTTCTGTTCTCTCCGTTTAGGAGTCAGACAATCCTTTTATTGGACCATTTGGAGTCGGGTGACTTTCTCTCGGAAGAAGAAGACCTGGTGATCAAGAAAGCTTTTGTGTCATCGGCTTTAAGAGGGATGTATAATGAGTTATAGCTTTAAGAGTGACGTATAATGAGTTATAGCTTTAAGAGGGATGTATAATGAGTTATAGCTTTAAGTGGGACGTATAATGAGTTATAGCTTTAAGAGGGATGTATAATGAGTTATAGCTTTAAGAGGGATGTATAATGAGTTATAGCTTTAAAAAACAAGGATTATCATGTAACACTAATTCTTCCCTCTCCTTGCTGTCATATCATTGAGATGTGTTCCTCTTTCCCCTCTCCTTGCTGTCATATCATTGAGATGTGTTCCTCTTTCCCCTCTCCTTGCTGTCATATCATTGAGATGTGTTCCTCTTTCCCCTCTCCTTGCTGTCATATCATTGAGATGTGTTCTTCTTTCCCTCTCCTTGCTGTCATATCATTGAGATGTGTTCCTCTTTCCTCTCCTTGCTGTCATATCATTGAGATGTGTTCTTCTTCCCTCTTTCCCTCTCCTTGCTGTCATATCATTGAGATGTGTTCCTCTTCCCCTCTCCTTGCTGTCATATCATTGAGATGTGTTCCTCTTTCCCTCTCCTTGCTGTCATATCATTGAGATGTGTTCCTCTTCCCCCTCTCCTTGCTGTCATATCATTGAGATGTGTTCCTCTTTCCCCTCTCCTTGCTGTCATATCATTGAGATGTGTTCCTCTTTCCCCTCTCCTTGCTGTCATATCATTGAGATGTGTTCCTCTTTCCCCTCTCCTTGCTGTCATATCATTGAGATGTGTTCCTCTTTCCCTCTCCTTGCTGTCATATCATTGAGATGTGTTCCTCTTCCCTCTTTCCCCTCTCCTTGCTGTCATATCATTGAGATGTGTTCCTCTTTCCCCTCTCCTTGCTGTCATATCATTGAGATGTGTTCTTCTTTCCCCTCTCCTTGCTGTCATATCATTGAGATGTGTTCCTCTTTCCCCTCTCCTTGCTGTCATATCATTGAGATGTGTTCTTCTTCCTTCTTTCCCCCTCCTTGCTGTCATATCATTGAGATGTGTTCCTCTTTCCCTTCTCCTTGCTGTCATATCATTGAGATGTGTTCCTCTTTCCCCTCTCCTTGCTGTCATATCATTGAGATGTGTTCCTCTTTCCCCTCTCCTTGCTGTCATATCATTGAGATGTGTTCCTCTTTCCCCTCTCCTTGCTGTCATATCATTGAGATGTGTTCCTCTTTCCCCTCTCCTTGCTGTCATATCATTGAGATGTGTTCCTCTTTCCCCTCTCCTTGCTGTCATATCATTGAGATGTGTTCCTCTTTCCCCTCTCCTTGCTGTCATATCATTGAGATGTGTTCCTCTTTCCCCTCTCCTTGCTGTCATATCATTGAGATGTGTTCCTCTTTCCCCTCTCCTTGCTGTCATATCATTGAGATGTGTTCCTCTTTCCCCTCTCCTTGCTGTCATATCATTGAGATGTGTTCCTCTTTCCCCTCTCCTTGCTGTCATATCATTGAGATGTGTTCCTCTTTCCCTCTCCTTGCTGTCATATCATTGAGATGTGTTCCTCTTTCCCCTCTCCTTGCTGTCATATCATTGAGATGTGTTCCTCTTTCCCCTCTCCTTGCTGTCATATCATTGAGATGTGTTCCTCTTTCCCCTCTCCTTGCTGTCATATCATTGAGATGTGTTCCTCTTTCCCCTCTCCTTGCTGTCATATCATTGAGATGTGTTCCTCTTTCCCCTCTCCTTGCTGTCATATCATTGAGATGTGTTCCTCTTTCCCCTCTCCTTGCTGTCATATCATTGAGATGTGTTCCTCTTTCCCTCTCCTTGCTGTCATATCATTGAGATGTGTTCCTCTTCCCCTCTCCTTGCTGTCATATCATTGAGATGTGTTCCTCTTTCCCCTCTCCTTGCTGTCATATCATTGAGATGTGTTCCTCTTTCCCCTCTCCTTGCTGTCATATCATTGAGATGTGTTCCTCTTTCCCCTCTCCTTGCTGTCATATCATTGAGATGTGTTTCCTCTTTCCCCTCTCCTTGCTGTCATATCATTGAGATGTGTTCCTCTTTCCCCTCTCCTTGCTGTCATATCATTGAGATGTGTTCCTCTTTCCCCTCTCCTTGCTGTCATATCATTGAGATGTGTTCCTCTTTCCCCTCTCCTTGCTGTCATATCATTGAGATGTGTTCCTCTTTCCCCTCTCCTTGCTGTCATATCATTGAGATGTGTTCTTCTTCCTTCTTTCCCCCTCCTTGCTGTCATATCATTGAGATGTGTTCCTCTTTCCCTTCTCCTTGCTGTCATATCATTGAGATGTGTTCTTCTTCCTTCTTTCCCCTCTCCTTGCTGTCATATCATTGAGATGTGTTCTTCTTTCCCCTCTCCTTGCTGTCATATCATTGAGATGTGTTCCTCTTTCCCCTCTCTCTTGCTGTCATATCATTGAGATGTGTTCCTCTTTCCCCTCTCCTTACTGTCATATCATTGAGATGTGTTCTTCTTCCCTCTTTCCCCTCTCCTTACTGTCATATCATTGAGATGTGTTCCTCTTTCCCCTCTCCTTGCTGTCATATCATTGAGATGTGTTCCTCTTTCCCTCTCCTTGCTGTCATATCATTGAGATGTGTTCTTTCTTTCCCCTCTCCTTGCTGTCATATCATTGAGATGTGTTCTTCTTCCCTCTTTCCCTCTCCTTACTGTCATATCATTGAGATGTGTTCCTCTTTCCCCTCTCCTTACTGTCATATCATTGAGATGTGTTCTTCCTTCTTTCCCCTCTCCTTACTGTCATATCATTGAGATGTGTTCCTCTTTCCCCTCTCCTTGCTGTCATATCATTGAGATGTGTTCCTCTTTCCCCTCTCCTTGCTGTCATATCATTGAGATGTGTTCCTCTTTCCCCTCTCCTTGCTGTCATATCATTGAGATGTGATCTTCTTTCCCCTCTCCTTGCTGTCATATCATTGAGATGTGTTCTTCTTCCCTCTTTCACCTCTCCTTGCTGTCATATCATTGAGATGTGTTCTTCTTCCCTGTTTCCCCTCTCCTTGCTGTCATATCATTGAGATGTGTTCCTCTTTCCCCTCTCCTTGCTGTCTTATCATTGAGATGTGTTCTTCTTCCCTCTTTCCCCTCTCCTTGCTGTCATATCATTGAGATGTGTTCCTCTTTCCCCTCTCCTTGCTGTCATATCATTGAGATGTGTTCCTCTTTCCCCTCTCCTTGCTGTCATATCATTGAGATGTGTTCTTCTTTCCCCTCTCCTTGCTGTCATATCATTGAGATGTGTTCCTCTTTCCCCTCTCCTTGCTGTCATATCATTGAGATGTGTTCCTCTTTCCCCTCTCCTTGCTGTCATATCATTGAGATGTGTTCTTCTTCCTCTTTCCCCTCTCCTTGCTGTCATATCATTGAGATGTGTTCTTCTTTCCCCTCTCCTTGCTGTCATATCATTGAGATGTGTTCTTCTTCCCTCTTTCCCCTCTCCTTGCTGTCATATCATTGAGATGTGTTCTTCTTTCCCCTCTCCTTGCTGTCATATCATTGAGATGTGTCCTTCTTCCCTCTTTCCCCTCTCCTTGCTGTCATATCATTGAGATGTGTTCTTCTTCCCTCTTTCCCCTCTCCTTGCTGTCATATCATTGAGATGTGTTCCTCTTTCCCCTCTCCTTGCTGTCATATCATTGAGATGTGTTCTTCTTTCCCCTCTCCTTGCTGTCATATCATTGAGATGTGTTCTTCTTCCCTCTTTCCCCTCTCCTTGCTGTCATATCATTGAGATGTGTTCCTCTTTCCCCTCTCCTTGCTGTCATATCATTGAGATGTGTTCTTCTTTCACACAAAAACATTTTTACCTGCAGGTTTTTGTTCCCTGTATTTAGTTTGAAGAGATGAACAGAGAGAAAACAAGAATGAGAAAGAGAGATACATAAATGCTTTGCTTTCTACAATTATACCAGGATACAGCATACCTTCCTCCCCTCATCCTCACTCCCCTCATCCTCCCTCCTCTCATCCTCCCTCCCTCTATACCTCCTTCTTCCTCCGTCTCTCCAGACACATTTCACAGTGCAGTAACTACAAAAACACAACTCTTTTGGATCCCCAGGAGCTTCTGGACAAAGGGAGATAAGAGAGGGGTGAGGATAGGATTAACTTCTTTAACACCCAAAATGTCTCCTAATAAAGCATGAGGCTGGAGACAGGCGTGCCAACCCTGACAGACAGCTCGACCGACTACTGCAGGGCAGGTAGGGCACAGCATCCTGAACACACAGTTACCCTGTGCATACTGAACACACAGTTACCCTGTGCATACTGAACACACAGTTACCCTGTGCATACTGAACACACAGTTACCCTGTGCATACTGAACACACAGTTACCCTGTGCATACTGAACACACAGTTACCCTGTGCATACTGAACACACACACACACACACACACACACACACAGTTACCCTGTGCATACTGAACACACAGTTACCCTGTGCTTACTGAACACACAGTTACCCTGTGCATACTGAACACACAGTTACCCTGTGTATACTGAACACACAGTTACCCTGTACTTACTGAACACACAGTTACCCTGTGCATACTGAACACACAGTTACCCTGTGCTTACTGAACACACAGTTACCCTGTGCATACTGAACACACAGTTACCCTGTGCATACTGAACACACAGTTACCCTGTGCATATTGAACACACAGTTACCCTGTGCATACTGAACACACAGTTACCCTGTGCATATTGAACACACAGTTACCCTGTGCATACTGAACACACAGTTACCCTGTGTATACTGAACACACAGTTACCCTGTACTTACTGAACACACAGTTACCCTGTGCATACTGAACACACAGTTACCCTGTGCTTACTGAACACAGAGTTACCCTGTGCTTACTGAACACACACACACACACACACACACACACACAGTTACCCTGTGCATACTGAACACACAGTTACCCTGTGCTTACTGAACACACAGTTACCCTGTGCATACTGAACACAGTTACCCTGTACTTACTGAACACACAGTTACCCTGTGCATACTGAACACACAGTTACCCTGTGCATACTGAACACACAGTTACCCTGTGTATACTGAACACACAGTTACCCTGTGTATACTGAACACACAGTTACCCTGTGCATACTGAACACACAGTTACCCTCTGCATACTGAACACACACACACACACAGTTACCCTGTGTATACTGAACACACAGTTACCCTGTGTATACTGAACACACAGTTACCCTGTGCTTACTGAACACACAGTTACCCTGTGTATACTGAACACACAGTTACCCTGTGTATACTGAACACACAGTTACCCTGTGCTTACTGAACACACAGTTACCCTGTGCATACTGAACACACAGTTACCCTGTGCTTACTGAACACAGAGTTACCCTGTGCTTACTGAACACACACACACACACACACACACACACAGTTACCCTGTGCATACTGAACACACAGTTACCATGTGCATACTGAACACACAGTTACCCTGTGCATACTGAACACAGACACACACACACAGTTACCCTGTGCCCACTGAACACACAGTTACCCTGTGCATACTGAACACACAGTTACCCTGTGCATACTGAACACACAGTTACCCTGTGTATACTGAACACACAGTTACCCTGTGTATACTGAACACACAGTTACCCTGTGTATACTGAACACACAGTTACCCTGTGCTTACTGAACACACAGTTACCCTGTGCATACTGAACACACAGTTACCCTGTGCTTACTGAACACAGAGTTACCCTGTGCTTACTGAACACACACACACACACACACAGTTACCCTGTGCTTACTGAACACACAGTTACCCTGTGTATACTGAACACACAGTTACCCTGTGTATACTGAACACACAGTTACCCTGTGCTTACTGAACACACAGTTACCCTGTGCATACTGAACACACAGTTACCCTGTGCATACTGAACACACAGTTACCCTGTGTATACTGAACACACAGTTACCCTGTGTATACTGAACACACAGTTACCCTGTGCTTACTGAACACACAGTTACCCTGTGCATACTGAACACACAGTTACCCTGTGCTTACTGAACACAGAGTTACCCTGTGCTTACTGAACACACACACACACACACACAGTTACCCTGTGCTTACTGAACACACAGTTACCCTGTGTATACTGAACACACAGTTACCCTGTGTATACTGAACACAGTTACCCTGTGCTTACTGAACACACAGTTACCCTGTGCATACTGAACACACAGTTACCCTGTGCTTACTGAACACAGAGTTACCCTGTGCTTACTGAACACACACACACACACACACACACACAGTTACCCTGTGCATACTGAACACACAGTTACCATGTGCATACTGAACACACAGTTACCCTGTGCATACTGAACACAGACACACACACACAGTTACCCTGTGCCCACTGAACACACAGTTACCCTGTGCATACTGAACACACAGTTACCCTGTGCATACTGAACACACAGTTACCCTGTGCATACTGAACACACAGTTACCCTGTGCATACTGAACACACAGTTACCCTGTGCATACTGAACACACAGTTACCCTGTGTATACTGAACACACAGTTACCCTGTGCATACTGAACACACAGTTACCCTGTGCATACTGAACACACAGTTACCCTGTGCATACTGAACACACAGTTACCCTGTGTATACTGAACACACACACACACACAGTTACCCTGTGCATACTAAACACACAGTTACCCTCTGCATACTGAACACACAGTTACCCTCTGCATACTGAACACACAGTTACCCTGTGCATACTGAACACACAGTTACCCTCTGCATACTGAACACACACACACACACAGTTACCCTGTGCATACTGAACACACAGTTACCCTGTGCCCACTGAACACACACACACACACACAGTTACCCTGTGCATACTAAACACACAGTTACCCTGTGCATACTGAACACACAGTTACCCTGTGCATACTGAACACACAGTTACCCTGTGCATACTGAACACACAGTTACCCTGTGCATACTGAACACACAGTTACCCTGTGCATACTGAACACACAGTTACCCTGTGCATACTGAACACACAGTTACCCTGTGCATACTGAACACACAGTTACCCTCTGCATACTGAACACACAGTTACCCTGTGCATACTGAACACACACACACACACACAGTTACCCTGTGCCCACTGAACACACACAGCTATATAGGTCAGAGGCCACAGCCTGCATATAGAACACCACACACACACAGTTACCCTGTGTATACTGAACACACAGCTATATAGGTCAGAGAGGCCACTGCCTGCATACAGAACACCACACACACACACACACACACACACACACACACACACACACGTATGTATATTTTCAGTGTATATTGTGAGTATTGAAGTGACCCTCTTAGGGGCTCTAATTCTCTACAAGCCAGACGCAGGCCACTCACCCAGCTGCCAGTGGGACAGAGCAGAGACGGCACCTGGAGAAAGAGCGAGCGTGGTTTTGCCCTTTCACCTCTCATTATCGTGTTCCTCCCTGCCCCAGACACAATGACACGCAGACATGACTCACAGGGCTTCCAGGCATAGAGGTCACTCTCCCCCACTCCCCTCTGGGTTGATGGGCAGTGCTGAGGAAGGTGGAGGAAGGAGAGTTTCAGGCTACAGTTAGTGTCCACTGTCTGGTTCAGTGCTGGGGAAGGTGGAGGAAGGAGGGTTTGAGGCTACAGTTAGTGTCCACTGTCTGGTTCAGTGCTGGGGAAGGTGGAGGAAGGAGTTAGTGTCCACTGTCTGGTTCAGTGCTGGGGAAGGTGGAGGAAGGAGTTAGTGTCCACTGTCTGGTTCAGTGCTGGGGAAGGTGGAGGAAGGAGTTAGTGTCCACTGTCTGGTTCAGTGCTGGGGAAGGTGGAGGAAGGAGGGTTTGAGCCTACAGTTAGTGTCCACTGTCTGGTTCAGTGCTGGGGAAGGTGGAGGAAGGAGTTAGTGTCCACTGTCTGGTTCAGTGCTCCGTGTCACCAGAACACATCTCCTGGCCAGCTGAATGTTCAGCCAATCAAATCCATTCTGGTCTGTTTGGCAAGAGAAGTATTGCCTTCCACTCTTCAGGTGAATGTGAAAGAGATTTTGTCTGAATGGGGAGAAATCACTGGTGGGAAAAGTATCCGATTGTCATACTTGAGTAAAAGTAAATATACCTTAACAGAAAATGACTCAAGTAAAGTCACAGAGTAAAATACTGCTTGAGTAAAAGTTTAACAGTATTTGATTTTAAATATACTTAAGTATCAAAAGTGAAAGGAAATGTATAAGTCATTTCAAATTCCTTATATTAAGCAAACCAGACGGCCCGATGTTCTTGATTTTTTAATTTACGGATAGTCAGGTGTACACTCCAACACTCCAACACTCCGACACTCCAACACTCCGACACTCCGACACTCCACTCCGACACTCCACTCCGACACTCCACTCCGACACTCCACTCCGACACTCCACTCCGACACTCCACTCCCGACACTCCTCGACACTCCGACACTCCACCCGACACTCCACCTCCCTCCGACACTCCACTCCACACCCACCCGACACTCCACTCCGACACCCAACACCCACTCCAACACTCCACTCCGACACTCCACCCACTCCGACACCCACTCCGACACTCCACCCGACACTCCACTCCGACACTCCAACACTCCACTCCAACACTCCACTCCGACACTCCTCCGACACTCCACTCCGACACTCCAACACCCACTCCGACACTCCACTCCCGACACTCCACTCCGACACTCCACCCGACACTCCAACACTCCACCCGACACTCCACTCCGACACTCCGACACTCCACTCCGACACTCCAACACTCCACACCGACACTCCACTCCAACACTCCACTCCGACACTCCTACACTCCACTCCGACACTCCGACACCCACTCCGACACTCCAACACTCCACAACGACACTCACTCCAACACTCCACTCCGACACTCCAACACTCCACCCGACACTCCTACACTCCACTCCGACACTCCAACACTCCACACCGACACTCCACTCCGACACTCCAACACTCCACACCGACACTCCACTCCGACACTCCAACACTCCACACCGACACTCCACTCCGACACTCCACTCCGACACTCCGACACTCCACTCCAACACTCCACACCGATACTCCGACACTCCGACACATAATTTACAAATGAAGCATTTGTGTTTAGTAAGTCAGAGGCAGTAGGGATGAGCAGTAATGTTCTCTTAATAAGTGTGTGAATTGGACCCTTTTCCTGTTCTGCTAAGCATTCATAATGTAATGAGTACTTTTGGGTGTCAGGGAAAATGTGTGAAGTAAAAATAACATTATTTTCTTTAGAAATGTAGTGAAGTAAAAGTTGTCAAAAAAATATAAAGTAGTACTTTAAAGTAATTTAAAGTAATTTTACTTAAGTACTTTACACCACTGAGAGAGAGGGGATACAAGGTGTGTGTGACAGATGTTCTATGTGTGACGAACAAGGAAGATACAGAGAAAGCATACTGTATGAGAGAAGACACAGAGAGAGACCGACAGAGAAAACATACTGTATAAGAGAGAAGACACAGGGAGAGACCGACAGAGAAAGCATACTATATGAGAGAAGACACAGGGAGAGACCGACAGAGAAAACATACTGTATGAGAGAGAAGACACAGGGAGAGACCGACAGAGAAAGCATACTATATGAGAGAAGACACAGGGAGAGACCGACAGAGAAAACATACTGTATGAGAGAGAAGACAGAGGGAGAGACCGACAGAGAAAGCATACTGTATGAGAGAGAAGACACAGGGAGAGACCGACAGAGAAAGCATACTGTATGAGAGAGAAGACACAGGGAGAAACCGACAGAGAAAGCATACTGTATGAGAGAGAAGACAGAGGGAGAGACAGACAGAGAAAGCATACTGTATGAGAGAGAAGACACAGGGAGAGACCGACAGAGAAAGCATACTGTATGAGAGAGAAGACACAGGGAGAAACTGACAGAGAAAGCATACTGTATGAGAGACAAGACAGAGGGAGAGACCGACAGAGAAAGCATACTGTATGAGAGACAAGACAGAGGGAGAGACCGACAGAGAAAGCATACTGTATGAGAGAGAAGACACAGGGAGAGACTGACAGAGAAAGCATACTGTATGAGAGAGAAGACACAGGGAGAGACTGACAGAGAAAGCATACTGTATGAGAGAGAAGACAGAAGGAGAGACCGACAGAGAAAGCATACTGTATGAGAGAGAAGACACAGGGAGAGACTGACAGAGAAAGGCTATATGATTTTTGGCTCCACAGGTTCTCTATGTTAATGAAGACAGGGATCCATTAACAGCAGACAGCACTCTTTAATCCTCTTTAACAGCCCGCTCCACTCACCCAGGAGGAAGCTGCAGCCGAAAATCATTGTTCTACTCCGCAGCCCATCAACAAAAGCTTATATTTGGCGCAGGGCCCTGCAGAACTTACACTGGTGAGTGTGATTTCCAGAAACTTTGAGAGTGTGTTACTTCCGTGTGTACGCGCGCACGTGAGTGTGCATGTGTTTGGTGTGTGTGTGTGTGTGTGTGTGTGTGTGTGTGTGTGTGTGTGTGTGAGAGAGAGTCCGTACATCGAACAGCCCTTGAAGTCAGAGCTAAACATATACACAACGTTGTTCCATTGAAGTTTGGAAAGGCCAATTGTTGATCAAGAAATATCATTTTCAGAATAGTTTTGAACACTCCTATTTAGGTTGCCATTTTCCATTTTGGTTTTGTGGGTTATTGTCTATGTGTAGTTGCATGTCAGCACTCGTGTTTATAGCTTCACGTTCATGTTGTTGTTTTGTATAGTCTGTTCAGTGTTCATTCTTCCATTAAAGAAAAATGTATTCATGTCACGCTGCGCCTTGGTCTCCTCGTTATGATGAACGTGACAGAATAACCCACCAAAAAACAACAAAACTAACGTGATGCTATAAACACGAGTGCTGACATGCAACTACACATAGACAATAACCCACAAAACCAAAATGGCAACCTAAATAGGATCCCCAATCAGAGACAACGATAAACAGCTGCCTCTGATTGGGAACCTACATTTACCTAGACAAACCAAAACCCCATAGATATACAAAAAAAACTAAACAAGACAAAGACACATTTACCACCCTCGTCACACCCTGACCTAACCAGAATAATAAAGAAAACAAAGATAACTAAGGTCAGGGCGTGACAACCTGTAACATTACATTTTAATTTTTAAGGGCGTGGTCAAGCCGCTTCACTCAACTCTGCCAAATACCCACCAATACAGCTGTAAAAAGCTTCAGTGTTATTAGCCTTAGCCTATTTGGCTAGCTGTAAAAGCTTCAGTGTTATTATCCTTAGACTATTTAGCTAGCTGTAAAAAGCTTCAGTGTTATTAGCCTTAGCCTATTTGGCTAGCTGTAAAAAGCTTCAGTGTTATTATCCTTAAACTATTTAGCTAGCTGTAAAAAGCTTCAGTGTTATTAGCCTTAGACTATTTAGCTAGCTGTAAAAAGCTTCAGTGTTATTAGCCTTAGACTATTTAGCTAGCTGTAAAAAGCTTCAGTGTTATTAGCCTTAGACTATTTAGCTAGCTGTAAAAAGCTTCAGTGTTATTAGCCTTAGCCTATTTGGCTAGCTGTAAAAAGCTTCAGTGTTATTAGCCTTAGACTATTTAGCTAGCTGTAAAAAGCTTCAGTGTTATTAGCCTTAGCCTATTTGGCTAGCTGTAAAAAGCTTCAGTGTTATTAGCCTTAGCCTATTTGGCTAGCTGTAAAAAGCTTCAGTGTTATTATCCTTAGACTATTTAGCTAGCTGTAAAAAGCTTCAGTGTTATTAGCCTTAGACTATTTAGCTAGCTGTAAAAAGCTTCAGTGTTATTAGCCTTAGCCTATTTAGCTAGCTGTAAAAGCTTCAGTGTTATTAGCCTTAGACTATTTAGCTAGCTGTAAAAAGCTTCAGTGTTATTAGCCTTAGCCTATTTGGCTAGCTGTAAAAAAGCTTCAGTGTTATTATCCTTAGCCTATTTGGCTAGCTGTAAAAGCTTCAGTGTTATTAGCCTTAGCCTATTTAGCTAGCTGTAAAAAGCTTCAGTGTTATTATCCTTAGACTATTTAGCTAGCTGTAAAAAGCTTCAGTGTTATTAGCCTTAGACTATTTGGCTAGCTGTAAAAGCTTCAGTGTTATTATCCTTAGCCTATTTGGCTAGCTGTAAAAAGCTTCAGTGTTATTAGCCTTAGCCTATTTAGCTAGCTGTAAAAAGCTTCAGTGTTATTAGCCTTAGCCTATTTGGCTAGCTGTAAAAAGCTTCAGTGTTATTAGCCTTAGCCTATTTGGCTAGCTGTAAAAAGCTTCAGTGTTATTAGCCTTAGCCTATTTGGCTAGCTGTAAAAAGCTTCAGTGTTATTAGCCTTAGACTATTTAGCTAGCTGTAAAAAGCGTTAGTGTTTTTCCCCACAGCAATGTTCCAACATCAAGTGGAAAGCCTTCCCAGAAGAGTGGAGGCTGTTATAGAATCAAAGAGAGGGGACCAACTCCATATTAATGCCCATGATTTTGGAATGAGATGTTTGACTAGCAGGTGTCTACATACTTTTGGTCATGTACTGCGCCCCCACTTTAGTCTCAACAGCTTTTTCACTGACCCCTAATCACTGACTCAATGTCCCCTGCAGAAATATGACAGACCCAATAGCTTTTTTACTGATTCCAAAACAGTGTCTTGATGTCCTCTGTCTCCTCTTAGGGCTAGGGGGCAGTGTTCGGAAGTTCGGATGACTGACGTGCCCAAAGTCAACTGCCTGTTACTCATCCCCAGAAGCTAGGATATGTATATAATTGATAGCATTGGATAGAAAACACTCGGAAGCTTCTAAAACTGTTAAGATAATGTATGTGGATATAACAGAACTGATATGGCAGGCGAAATCCCAAGGAAAATCCATCCGGATAAATTTTCTTGGGAGGTCACAGGCCATTTCAATACTAGCCTATGGGACATACAAATAAAAAGGACCCAGATTGCAGTTTCTATGGCTTCCACTAGATGTCAACAGTCTTTAGAAAGGCTTTCAGGCTTGTTTCTTGTTGTGTGCGTGAAAGAGGTGCGTGCTCTTCATTATTTATCTTCCCTATTGAACATACTATTCTCCATATTAAATTGTATCGTTTATTTAGATATTAGAGTACCTGAGGATTAATTAGAAACATCGTTTTGAGTTGTTTGGATGAACTTTACCAGAAACTTTTTGGATTTGTTTGTATGCATGTTGATCGAGTGGATTACTGAAATCAATGGCGCCACATAAACATACTTTTTTGGATATAAAGAAGGACTTTATCGAACTAAACAACCATTAATTGTGTAGCTGGGGCCCTTGGCATTGCAAACAGGGAAGATCTTCAAAGGTAAGTGATATATTTAATCGTTATTTGTGATTTTTATGACTCCTGTGCTGGTTTGAAAAAGTATTTTGATGTGGGGCGCTGTTCTCAGATAATCGCATGGTATGCTTTCGCCTTAAAGCCTTTTTGAAATCTGGTTGGATTAACAAGAAGTTAAGCTTTTAAATGATGTAGGACACTTGTATGTTCATGAATGTTTAATAATTGAATTTGGCGCACTCCAACGGATGATGTGGATTTTGATCCCGGTAACGGATGTGAAACGGCTAGCTTAGTTAGCGGTGCGCGCTAAATAGCGTTTCAACCGGTGACGTCACTTGCTCTGAGACCTTGAAGTAGTTGTTCCCCTTGCTCTACAAGGGCCGCGGCTTTTGTGGAGCGATGGGTAACGATGCTTCGTGGGTGTCAGTTGTTGATGTGTGCAGAGGGTCTCTGGTTTGCGCCTGGGTATGGGCGAGGGGATGGTCTAAAGTTATACTGTTACATTTGTAAAGATTGGACAGGCACTGATGATGTACCAGTTCCCTGTGCATTAAAGGGGGGGACCAACTCCATATTAATATTGATGAATTTGGAATGAGATGTTTGATGAGGTGTCCATGTACTGTTGGTCATGCATGTATGTCAGCCTAATGGCGGTGTAGATTATTACAACACACATTCTAGTGTTCCAACTTGTAACAAAGCCACATGGGGTTATTACAAATGCGACTCAGCACATCCAATGGCAATGTCCGCGATAGTTATAACGCCAGGAGCCGTTTGCTGATTGGACACCTCCAAGGTCACTGAAATAAAAAACAAAGAAACTGCTATGTCGGTTATTGTGGGTTAAGGCAGAACTGATTGAATCTGGCCTTGAGTCAATGTAGTTAAGTTGAAATTTTAACCTAATTTCAATATCCACAGCACTGGTTGAAATGAGATGAAAACAGTACTGCAGGGTTCCCCAACCAAATTTACAGTCTACAAATGATTTGTAATTGTATGCTCTGGCCTCCTGACCAGCCACTCAATAAAATATCATCCTGCAACTGAATCTAGTTGATGATCCCTGCTCTACTGTTTGATGATCCAACAACATTTTCAGACAAGATAGAACGGCCAAAGGGGCGGTGTTGCAATCTACTGCAGAGATAGCCTGCAGAGTTCTGTCCTACTATCCAGGTCTGTACCCAAACAATTTGAACTTCTACTTTTACCTTCTACCTATCTAAAAACAAGTCTCTCACCTTTGCCGCCTGCTATAGCCACCCTCTGTCCCCAGCTGTGCTCTGGATACCATATGTAAACTGATTGCCCCCTATCTATCTTCAGAGCTCGTGCTGATAAGTGACCTAAACTGTGACATGCTTAACACCCCGGCCATCCTACAATCTAAGCTTGATACCCTCAATCTCACACAAATTATCAATGAACCTACCAGGTACAACAACAAAGCCATAAACACGGGCACCATCATAGATATCATCCTAACCAACTTGCCCTCTAAATACACCTCTGCTGTTTTCAACCAAGATCTCAGCGATCACTGCCTCATTGCCTGCATCCGTAATGGGTCAGCGGTCAAACGACTTCCACTCATCACTGTCAAACGCTCCCTGAAACACTTCTGCGAGCAGGCCTTTCTAATCGACCTGGCCCGGGTATCCTGGAAGGGTATCCTGGATTATATGCAAACTGAAGTCATGGGATTACAAATGACTGCAGCAATGCACCACCAGCCTGTGTGATTCTAGTTTATGTGTGTGTGTGTGTGTGTGTGTGTGTGTGTGATACAATTCCATATGGATAGACAAGATAAGGTTTTGTCCCTCATCATTTGACCAATGGGGCCCCCTTCAGGTTAGGAGGCTGTACTATCACAGCTCTGCAAAGGCCCCAGATCAGATTGTGAAAGTATCCAAATTTAATCAGCAATTGAGATACAACAGCAACAAAAAGATTCAGTAACTGGGGAATCATTAAAAAGAGCATATATAAATGTCTACCAAACCGACTGTAACTGAACATGAATCAAACACAGGAGATTGAAGATCTTTCCGTAGAACAGAATAGTTATTTATTAATTCATTATACAGAGAAAATGGAAATTAAGATATTTTTGCTGTCACAATAGGTTACCCAAATACCCACTACCCACACAAAATAGTTTATTTTATTATTATCCTCAAAGCAGTAGATTTGTAACCAAAGTTAAACCAGTAACGGTCAGTATCAGGGCTGGCTAATGGTGTCTAATCACATACATGGCTGTAACTTTAAAGACATTTAAATAGATATATGAAATACATTTTTCACTATGAAGGATTGGTGTTTATTGTAAATACGTGGAGCCTGCAACTAAATTGAATGAAATGTTTAGAAGGAACTCTGGATAATCTTGCACATCATTGAAGATTGAAAACGTGGTTGGATTGGAGGTGTTTCTGTGACACTGTCGTACAAGTCCACACACCTCCCTAAAGGTTTGTCAGGGGGAATAATCCAGCCTGGGTGTCTCTGTGTCGTCTCCAACCAGAACCCTGGCCAGGTACATGCACTACACCTCCCTAAAGGTTTGTCAGGGGGAATAATCCAGCCTGGGTGTCTCTGAGTGTCGTCTCCAACCAGAACCCTGGCCAGGTACATGCACTACACCTCCCTAAAGGTTTGTCAGGGGGAATAATCCAGCCTGGGTGTCTCTGAGTGTCGTCTCCAACAAGAACCCTGGCCAGGTACATGCACTACACCTCCCTAATGGTTTGTCAGGGGGAATAATCCAGCCTGGGTGTCTCTGAGTGTCGTCTCCAACCAGAACCCTGGCCAGGTACATGCACTACACCTCCTAAAGGTTTGTCAGGGGAATAATCCAGCCTGGGTGTCTCTGAGTGTCATCTCCAACAAGAACCCTGGCCAGGTACATGCACTACACCTCCCTAATGGTTTGTCAGGGGGAATAATCCAGCCTGGGTGTCTCTGTGTCGTCTCCAACCAGAACCCTGGCCAGGTACATGCACTACACCTCCCTAAAGGTTTGTCAGGGGGAATACTCCAGCCTGGGTGTCTCTGAGTGTCGTCTCCAACCAGAACCCTGGCCAGGTACATGCACTACACCTCCCTAAAGGTTTGTCAGGGGGAATAATCCAGCCTGGGTGTCTCTGTGTCGTCTCCAACCAGAACCCTGGCCAGGTACATGCACTACACCTCCCTAAAGGTTTGTCAGGGGGAATACTCCAGCCTGGGTGTCTCTGAGTGTCGTCTCCAACCAGAACCCTGGCCAGGTACATGCACTACACCTCCCTAAAGGTTTGTCAGGGGGAATAATCCAGCCTGGGTGTCTCTGAGTGTCGTCTCCAACAATAACCCTGGCCAGGTACATGCACTACACCTCCCTAAAGGTTTGTCAGGGGAATAATCCAGCCTGGGTGTCTCTGAGTGTCGTCTCCAACCAGAACCCTGGCCAGGTACATGCACTACACCTCCCTAAAGGTTTGTCAGGGGGAATACTCCAGCCTGGGTGTCTCTGTGTCGTCTCCAACCAGAACCCTGGCCAGGTACATGCACTACACCTCCCTAAAGGTTTGTCAGGGGAATAATCCAGCCTGGGTGTCTCTGAGTGTCGTCTCCAACCAGAACCCTGGCAAGGTACATGCACTACACCTCCCTAAAGGTTTGTTAGGGGGAATACTCCAGCCTGGGTGTCTCTGAGTGTCGTCTCCAACAAGAACCCTGGCCAGGTACATGCACTACACCTCCCTAAAGGTTTGTCAGGGGGAATAATCCAGCCTGGGTGTCTCTGAGTGTCGTCTCCAACCAGAACCCTGGCCAGGTACATGCACTACACCTCCCTAAAGGTTTGTCAGGGGAATAATCCAGCCTGGGTGTCTCTGAGTGTCGTCTCCAACCAGAACCCTGGCCAGGTACATGCACTACACCTCCCTAAAGGTTTGTCAGGGGGAATACTCCAGCCTGGGTGTCTCTGTGTCGTCTCCAACCAGAACCCTGGCCAGGTACATGCACTACACCTCCCTAAAGGTTTGTCAGGGGGAATAATCCAGCCTGGGTGTCTCTGAGTGTCGTCTCCAACCAGAACCCTGGCCAGGTACATGCACTACACCTCCCTAAAGGTTTGTCAGGGGGAATACTCCAGCCTGGGTGTCTCTGAGTGTCGTCTCCAACAAGAACCCTGGCCAGGTACATGCACTACACCTCCCTAAAGGTTTGTCAGGGGAATAATTCAGCCTGGGTGTCTCTGAGTGTCGTCTCCAACCAGAACCCTGGCCAGGTACATGGTGCTTGAACCCTTGTCTTTCAGGTGGGACGTGTCCTCTTGGTGAAAACAATGGGTATATGGCAAAGTAAGATCCTGTTTGGGGTTTAAGGCTGGGTTTCTGTACAGCACTTTGTGACATCAGCTGATGTAAGAAGGGCTTCATAAATACATTTGATTGAATTTGAGTGTCTCGTTCTGGACTTGTTCATTCTACCAATATGAGAAAACGTACAACAAAAAGTTTGAAAGTGATATATTTTTTACTGAAGTGCCACAAAGGATTTTATGGACAGTAAGGAAATAACAACTGACATCTTCAACTGGTTTAGACAACATTGCCAGCGAGGGAGTTGAGCGAGGTAGTGAAATTCAAGTATCAATTTACATAACCTCTTGCAGTAACAACATGATCCTAAGTTTTCATTAACCCTTAACGTGAACATACTTTAACCATGGTCAGGTTGGTCCCTGTCTTCACATCCTTGTAGTCCCTGAATCTTGGAGACAGATTGACCAGCTTTAAGAGGGAACCCTTCATGTCGTCCCAGTGTGTCAGCACTAAGGTGTCACCTGGACAGAAGAGAGACAGTTTGGTATTTTAGTGAACAATTCATGACACAACAAATGCTGTCATTAAAAAAGTCTAAATTCTGTACATATTCCTTCAGTATGGGCTCCTGAGTGGTGCAGCTGTCTATGGCACTGCATCTCAGTATAAGGGGTGTCACTACAGTCCCTGGTTCAAATCCAGGCTGAGTCACATCCAGCTGTGATTGGGAGTCCCAAAGGACCGTGCACAATTGGCCCAGGGTCATCTGGATTTGGCTGGGGTAGGCTGTCATTGTAAATAAGAACTTATGCTTAACTGACAAAATATTTATTTAAACTAATTATTTCAGATCTCACTGATGTTAATACTTTAATTTATTTATACATTTAGTTCATACAGATGAGAACATATAATAGTCACCTTTCAGTTATTTTCTCAATAACTCCATTTCTCTTCTCTTCTGTTGGAAGCTTTTCTGTACAGGACATTAGCCTCATAATCAACATTGTGGTCTTGGTTTTGCCATCCTCCCAGACTGCTCAACGGGTAGACTGATCGTCTGACGTTCTTTCCTTTCCACAACCATGTCCCCGATGATTCCGTCTGCAGTAAGCAAATCACGGCTCAGGCCCTCCAGACGGATCAGGGAGTCGGGGCCCTTCATCTCCAGGCGGACCCTGACAGTCAGTTACCTCTGCATGGCCTGCAGCTGCTCCACATCCGCCTTGCTCAGCTGGCTGATGTGTGGGGTCCTTGATGATTCTCTCAGTTTGCTCCGTCATGATAAGGTTTTCAACCCAGTGCCGGGTACGACTCACAGCCTGGGGGATCTCTGCACACAGCTGGAACACAGTTGGAGAAAACCGTAATGACAACCCGTAATGACAACGTTCTCATTGCCAAAGCTTCCATCACTGGGTCCCATAAAGACGTCTATTGGGTGGAAGAAACATCAGGAAAAACATCAATAATAAAACCTGTGTACATTTAGACGTCACATTGTCTTCTACCTCACACACTTTCATATTCACTGACCTTTGACCTTGGTGAAAACGTTCTCCTTCACTCTCTCTTGTCCCCTTGGTAGCCGACTCATAACACTCACACACTTGTTCTCCAGTATGTAATCCTCCTGCAGAAACATCACATGTCCATGCTCATTCATCGCCATGGATACAAATATGCTCTCCTGGTCTTGGAAGTACTTTCTTGCCCCAAACTTCATGATGGTGAGCTCATCAGTGCAGAAGGCAGCTGCCGTCTTCTGAAAGAATCCCTTGGCCATCTTGACATAGAGACAGGCCCCTGAGAGGACGATTTTGAGCCTTCTGGGGTCAAAACGGACATTCACCATATCACACTTTTGGCAAAATGTCTCCAGTTCTGATATGTTTTCTCCTGGATGAATTTAACTTGGACTTGACACAGACAGCCACGTCGACTTGTAAGTAGTATTCAACAAAGTCCTCCAGAAAGTTGACCTGGTCCAGAAAGGTCCAGACCTCTTTGACCGGGTCCAGAAAGGTCCAGACCTCTTTGACCTGGTCCAGAAAGGTCCAGACCTCTTTGAACTGGTCCAGAAAGGTCCAGACCTCTTTGACCTGGTCCAGAAAGGTCCAGACCTCTTTGACCTGTTCCAGAAAGGTCCAGACCTCTTTGACCTGGTCCAGAAAGGTCCAGACCTCTTTGACCTGTTCCAGAAAGGTCCAGACCTCTTTGAACTGGTCCAGAAAGGTCCAGACCTCTTTGACCGGGTCCAGAAAGGTCCAGACCTCTTTGACCTGGTCCAGAAAGGTCCAGACCTCTTTGACCTGGTCCAGAAAGGTCCAGACCTCTTTGAACTGGTCCAGAAAGGTCCAGACCTCTTTGACCTGGTCCAGAAAGGTCCAGACCTCTTTGACCTGTTCCAGAAAGGTCCAGACCTCTCTGACCTGGTCCAGAAAGGTCCAGACTTCTTTGACCGTCCAGAAAGACAGAGACCTAATTCTGTCTCTGCTCTCTGGATGGAGCCTTATCACCACAGTTTTCCTCTTTGGGGAGTTGTATGTATCCACCAGGTGGCTGTTCAGATCCTTCCACTCAGGTATCCTCCACGCATCCTGCTCCTCCACCATGAGGCTCTGCATGGACAGGGCAGTCTTCACCATCTGCTCTGCGTCAGTCAAGGATGTATCTGAGCTGCCAGTCAGAGCACCTCTCCACCCTCCATGCTATACACAGCACTGATGTGCCGAGCGTGAACAGGTCCTGGGACATCTCCATACTGTCCACTGACCTCAGGAAGTCCAGGATGAGGGTCCAGCTTCAGCTGCTACTTACTCATTCTGAGCTTCCTCTCCAGGATCCAGTTCTGCACCTTGTTACACCTCTGCGACAAGACCTGAGAGAACCAGCTTCTTGGTGTCGTCTCTGTAAGAGAGACCCATATCTGGGTCTTCGTCTGCTGCGCGCCTCAGCATTCCTTCCTGCTGCAGGATGTAGAACCCAGCAGGGGACACGTCCATCTCCTGTGAGACCCTGTCCCTCTGCCTCTGTATGTGACTCAGGGCCCTCTTCATGAGGCTCTCCACTTTCCGCCTGAGCCGCTTTGTGTCTTCAGCCAGGCCGGCCGCTGTCAGAGCCCCTCTGGATGCATCCATCAGCAGGACGGCATCCTCTTTCACCACCGAGCGGACTTCCTTCTCCACCGCCTCCCACACTGGGGCACTTCAACAACAAGTTCCGTGATGTCATGGAAGACGTTCAAGGCTGTCACGACTCCCACAGAAGGTGTCTCCCCTGCCTGTTCGGCGGTGCTGTCTCCCCTGCCTGTTGGGGATCTCTGCATCTGACTCTGCACCCACCACTCCTGGCGTTTGTGACAAAGGCATTCTGTTTCCATCCGTCAATGTGTTTGTTTCCATTAGTCCTTTTTGCTTCAGAGGGTTCGGTGGAGGGCTGAGCCTGACCTCAGCACTGTCAATGTCCACCTGACTGAAGGGGACCTTCATCTGGTCGTTGATGGTCTCTTCATGGAGAGGAATGACCATGAAGCAGGATGCAACCTCTCTGTGAAGGGTTCAGGCAGCTTCCACATTGGCCTGTTCTTGCCATACAAGACGGTGCCCAAGGACTCATAGTACGTTGACTTGGACTTTGCAAATTACACGGTTTTGATTTTTTATTGTCTCCACAGCTGAAATGACATATAAAACAGAGTAGCAAAGGCTGTGCAAAAACTAAACACAAAACGTATGTTTAATTCCTCAAAATGTGTTAATTAAATAGTACCCAAAATACAAATAACAATATTAACAAATGAACACATTCCTATTTTATTATTATTATTATTATTATTATTATTATTATTATTATTATTATCTTTATTATTGTTAAGTCAATCTCCCAAGCAAAATAGTTGATTCACTCAGCAGGTTTTTACCTTCTGGCTCCTGGAAGATGACGATGGCTGCCTTCTCCTCAGAGATCATAGTGATTCTATTCACTGGGCCCCCCCAACTCTCCAAGTAGAGCTCCAAGATATCTTAAATTAGGACGGGGAAAGCTTCTCCACTCTCACACTGTGACACCGTTGCAGCTCCCAGCCAATCAAACCATGCTTCATGAAGTCTTTTTTGCTCTTACTGTTGGTGAGGAACTGTTCTGAAAATTTAAGATAAACCATTCATATCCTCGTTATCATAGAGCTCCTTCCTGTATGTTCCCTTCTTCTGCGATACGTGATTTTGGGTATTATTATTATTATTATATTATTTGTTAGTCAAAATCTAAATAGTTTATATTAGACAAGGAAACTATGGAGCTGCGACCTACCATTGGGTTTGTTGAAGGTCACAACTGCTGTGTTTGTCTCTCTGATGATCTCCAGAGAGAAGTAGTCTTCCTCTAGGCCAGAGATTGTCTCCACCAACAACACCAGCATGTCTGGGGACATGCTATCAGGAACGTTCTCCAGTACTACAGCAGTGCTATGAGGAACCTTCTCCAGTACTACAGCAGTGCTATGAGGAACCTTCTCCAGTACTACAGCAGTGCTATGTGGAACCTTCTCCAGTACTACAGCAGTGCTATGAGGAACCTTCTCCAGTACTACAGCAGTGCTATCAGGAACCTTCTCCAGTACTACAGCAGTGCTATGAGGCACCTTCTCCAGTACTACAGCAGTGCTATCAGGCACCTTCTCCAGTACTACAGCAGTGCTATGAGGCACCTTCTCCAGTACTACAGCAGTGCTATCAGGCACCTTCTCCAGTACTACAGCAGTGCTATCAGGCACCTTCTCCAGTACTACAGCAGTGCTATCAAGAACCTTCTCCAGTACTACAGCAGTGCTATGAGGAACCTTCTCCAGTACTACAGCAGTGCTATGAGGAACCTTCTCCAGTACTACAGCAGTGCTATCAGAACCTTCTCCAGTACTACAGCAGTGCTATGAGGAAACGTCTCCAGTACTACAGCAGTGCTATTAGGAACCTTCTCCAGTACTACAGCAGTGCTATGAGGAACCTTCTCCAGTACTACAGCAGTGCTATGAGGAACCTTCTCCAGTACTACAGCAGTGCTATCAGGAACCTTCTCCAGTACTACAGCAGTGCTATGAGGAACCTTCTCCAGTACTACAGCAGTGCTATCAGGAACCTTCTCCAGTACTACAGCAGTGCTATCAGGAACCTTCTCCAGTACTACAGCAGTGCTATGAGGAACCTTCTCCAGTACTACAGCAGTGCTATGAGGAACCTTCTCCAGTACTACAGCAGTGCTATCAGGAACCTTCTCCAGTACTACAGCAGTGCTATGAGGAATCTTCTCCAGTCCTACAGCAGTGCTATCAGGAACCTTCTCCAGTACTACAGCAGTGCTATCAGGAACCTTCTCCAGTACTACAGCAGTGCTATGAGGAGCAGAACCTTCTCCAGTACTACAGCAGTGCTATGAGGAACCTTCTCCAGTACTACAGCAGTGCTATGAGGAACCTTCTCCAGTACTACAGCTACAGCAGTGCTATCAGGAACCTTCTCCAGTACTACAGCAGTGCTATGAGGAACCTTCTCCAGTACTACAGCAGTGCTATCAGGAACCTTCTCCAGTACTACAGCAGTGCTATCAGGAACCTTCTCCAGTACTACAGCAGTGCTATCAGGAACCTTCTCCAGTACTACAGCAGTGCTATCAGGAACCTTCTCCAGTACTACAGCAGTGCTATCAGGAACCTTCTCCAGTACTACAGCAGTGCTATCAGGAACCTTCTCCAGTACTACAGCAGTGCTATCAGGAACCTTCTCCAGTACTACAGCCTTCTCCAGTACTACTATGCTATGAGAAACTTCCAGTACTACAGCAGTGCTATCAGGAACCTTCTCAGGTACTACAGCAGTGCTATGAGGAACCTTCTCCAGTACTACAGCAGTGCTATCAGGAACCTTCTCCAGTACTACAGCAGTGCTATGAGGAACCTTCTCCAGTACTACAGCAGTGCTATCAGAACCTTCCCAGTACTACAGCAGTGCTATCAGGAATCTTCTCCAGTCCTACAGCAGTGCTATCAGGAACCTTCTCCAGTACTACAGCAGTGCTATCAGGAACCTTCTCCAGTACTACAGCAGTGCTATGAGGACACTTCTCCAGTCCTACAGCAGTGCTATCAGGAACCTTCTCCAGTACTACAGCAGTGCTATCAGGAACCTTCTCCAGTACTACAGCAGTGCTATGAGGACACCTTCTCCAGTACTACAGCAGCATCAGTTCTCCAGTACTATCAGTGCTATCAGAACCTTCTCCAGTACTACAGCAGTGCTATCAGGAACCTTCTCCAGTACTACAGCAGTGCTATGAGGAACCTTCTCCAGTACTACAGCAGTGCTATCAGGAACCTTCTCCAGTACTACAGCAGTGCTATCAGGAACCTTCTCCAGTACTACAGCAGTGCTATCAGGAACCTTCTCCAGTACTACAGCAGTGCTATGAGGAACCTTCTCCAGTACTACAGCAGTGCTATGAGGAACCTTCTCCTAGCAGTGCTACTAACCTTCTCCAGCAGTGCTATGAGGAACCTTCTCCAGTACTACAGCAGTGCTATGAGGAACCTTCTCCAGTACTACAGCAGTGCTATGAGGAACCTTCTCCAGTACTAGTAGTGCTACAGCCTTCTCCAGTACTATGAGGAACCTTCTCCAGTACTACAGCAGTGCTATGAGGAACCTTCTCCAGTACTACAGCAGTGCTATGAGGAACCTTCTCCAGTACTACAGCAGTGCTATGAGGAACCTTCTCCAGTACTACAGCAGTGCTATCAGGAACCTTCTCCAGTACTACAGCAGTGCTATGAGGTACTACCTTCTATCAGTAACCTTCTCCAGTACTACAGCAGTGCTATGAGGAACCTTCTCCAGTACTACAGCAGTGCTATGAGGAACCTTCTCCAGTACTACAGCAGTGCTATGAGGAACCTTCTCCAGTACTACAGCAGTGCTATACTACAGCAGGAAGGAACCTTCTCCAGTACTACAGCAGTGCTATGAGGAACCTTCTCCAGTACTACAGCAGTGCTATGAGGAACCTTCTCCAGTACTACAGCAGTGCTATGAGGAACCTTCTCCAGTACTACAGCAGTGCTATGAGGAACCTTCTCCAGTACTACAGCAGTGCTATCAGGAACCTTCTCCAGTACTACAGCAGTGCTATGAGGAACCTTCTCCAGTACTACAGCAGTGCTATGAGGAACCTTCTCCAGTACTACAGCAGTGCTATGAGGAACCTTCTCCAGTACTACAGCAGTGCTATCAGGAACCTTCTCAGCAGTGCTATGAGGAACTAGTGCTACAGCAGTGCTATGAGGAACCTTCTCCAGTACTACAGCAGTGCTATGAGGAACCTTCTCCAGTACTACAGCAGTGCTATGAGGAACCTTCTCCAGTACTACAGCAGTGCTATGAGGAACCTTCTCCAGTACTACAGCAGTGCTATGAGGAACCTTCTCCAGTACTACAGCAGTGCTATGAGGAACCTTCTGCTATGAGGAAACCAGCAGTGCTACTCCAGTACTCCAGTGCATGAGGAACAGCAGTGCTATGAGGAACCTTCTCCAGTACTACAGCAGTGCTATGAGGAACCTTCTCCAGTACTACAGCAGTGCTATGAGGAAACTTCTCCAGTACTACAGCAGTGCTATGAGGAAACTTCTCCAGTACTACAGCAGTGCTATGAGGAAACTTCTCCAGTACTACAGCAGTGCTATGAGGAACTTCTCCAGTACTACAGCAGTGCTATGAGGAACCTTCTCCAGTACTACAGCAGTGCTATGAGGAACCTTCTCCAGTACTACAGCAGTGCTATGAGGAACCTTCTCCAGTACTACAGCAGTGCTATCAGGAACCTTCTCCAGTACTACAGCAGTGCTATGAGGAACCTTCTCCAGTACTACAGCAGTGCTATGAGGAAACTTCTCCAGTACTACAGCAGTGCTATGAGGAACCTTCTCCAGTACTACAGCAGTGCAGTGTACTAGTGCTATGAGGAACCTTCTCCAGTACTACAGCAGTGCTATGAGGAACCTTCTCCAGTACTACAGCAGTGCTATGAGGAACCTTCTCCAGTACTACAGCAGTGCTATCAGGAACCTTCTCCAGTACTACAGCAGTGCTATGAGGAACCTTCTCCAGTACTACAGCAGTGCTATCAGAACCTTCTCCAGTACTACAGCAGTGCTATGAGGAACCTTCTCCAGTACTACAGCAGTGCTATGAGGAACCTTCTCCAGTACTACAGCAGTGCTATGAGGAACCTTCTCCAGTACTACAGCAGTGCTATGAGGAACCTTCTCCAGTACTACAGCAGTGCTATGAGGAACCTATCTCCAGTACTACAGCAGTGCTATGAGGAACCTTCTCCAGTACTACAGCAGTGCCCATCAGGAACCTTCTCCAGTACTACAGCAGTGCTATGAGGAAACTTCTCCAGTACTACAGCAGTGCTATGAGGAAAACTTCTCCAGTACTACAGCAGTGCTATGAGGAAACTTCTCCAGTACTACAGCAGTGCTATGAGGAACCTTCTCCAGTACTACAGCAGTGCTATGAGGAACTTCTCCAGTACTACCTACAGTGCTACCTTCTCCAGTACAGCAGTGCTATGAGGAACCTTCTCCAGTACTACAGCAGTGCTATCAGGAAACTTCTCCAGTACTACAGCAGTGCTATGAGGAACCTTCTCCAGTACTACAACAGTGCTATGAGGAACCTTCTCCAGTACTACAGCAGTGCTATCAGGAAACTTATCCAGTACTACAGCAGTGCTATGAGGAAACTTCTCAGCACCACCCTGATCTCCAGGCCCGAAATGAGCTACACCTGAAATATCTGACCTTAAATACACTCGATATCCACAAAATGAACGATTCAACACTCAAACTTAGAATTTCCCTAATTACCCAGTAAATACATGTTAATTTCTCTCTGTGTCATTAGACCATCATAGAACAGTTATGAAATAACATCAACAAGAGAATAGTGTTACCTGAAGATGTCTGACTTGTTGCACCAACCTGGAAAATGTGTAAAACAGACGCAAATAACAACAACAGATCAAATCAGTGCTTTAATTAAATCTGGTAAATCATTTTGTTTGTTTTTAACCATATCAACATTAGACTGTGTTACATGATACAGTTTGGAGCGCTATCAAACCGCAGGGTGATGTTATAGCGATGAGGACCATTGTATATCCTTTGTGTCGAGGCCCTTAGACACCTGTAAACCGAAGTACTCAAAAAGGCCACTAGATGTCATCTGATAGTTAACTGGTAACTTTGAACGTTTCCAGTCATATACCCTCCCTTTGCAACCCTACGCAGCTCTCATGGTGATGTGGCATCTGGAAATATTACTGTCCACATCACTTATATTCTTCTGTTTAACAATTAGACATTTTTATATTGTTTTATTATTAAACAGTGACAGAAGATTGTTCTCTGTCAATCTCAGTTTAAATGGGCACGGCGACAAAAGCAACCCGCGATGACATTTTATTGGTTGCCATGTTAGTTAGCAAACAAGCGCTAGGTCCGTTTCACGTTACACATTACAGACAGCACAATGGGTTCGTTTGTTTGTTGACTAATATAAATATCATTCAACAACAATTGTGTGATCAAACCAACACCAACAATGATGATGACATGTTGAAAAGACAGTCCATCTACTCCAGTATCCATAACACCAAGCTGCAGGAGGTAGAGGGTGCTGAAGCTTCTGCACCACCTGAAAAATACACCTTTTATTTGGATTTTTTTTTTTTGTTTGATTTTTTTCACAACGTAGTGTACTGGGCCTTTACTAGTCCTGTATTCGTGGACCAATATATCTCTCGACACCCCCCCCTCCCCCCATTTATTTGGTGGCAGGTAGCCTAATGGTTAGAGTGTTGGACCAGTAACCAAAAGGTTGCTAGATCCAATCCCTGAGCTGACAAGGTAAATCATTTGTTGTTCTGCCCCTGAACAAGGCAGTTAACCCACTGTTCCAAAGCCGTCATTGAGAATTTGAGAATTGTAACTGACTTGCCGAGTTAAATATATATTAATATTTCTTCAACTTTGGACAACCTTGTCATGTTGATTCCATCATAGATTTTCAGATCATGCTTGTCCTACTTGAAGTTCCTGTGAAACTAGAGAGACTGATGGGGACTGTGGACTAATAATACACCAATACACATAATACTACACCATTTACTACACACACACATTTACTACACATAATACTGCACCATTTACTACACCATTTAACACCATTTACTACACCATTTACTACACACAATACTACACCATTTACTACACATTTACTATACTACACCATTTACTACACATAATACTACACCATTTACTACACATAATTTACTACACCATTTACTACACATACACCATTTACTACACCATTTACTACACCATTTACTACACATAATACTACACATAATACTACACCATTTACTACACCATTTAATACTACACCAATTTACTACACATAATACTACACATAATACTACACCATTTACTACACATAATACTACACCATTTACTACACCATTTACTACACCATTTACTACACATAATACTATAATACTACACATAATACTACACCATTTACTACGCATACACACATTTACTACACCATTTACACACATAATACTACTTTACACACATAATACTACACCATTTACTACACATTTACACCATTTACTACACATAATACTACACCATTTACTACACCATTTACTACACATAATACTACACCATTTACTACACATAATACTACACCATTTACTACACATTTACTACACATTTACTACACCATTTACTACACATAATACTACACCATTTACTACACCATTTACTACACATAATACTACACCATACTACACATAATACTACTAATACTACACCATTTACTACATAATACACAATTTACTACACCATTTACTACACATAATACTACACCGTTTATACACATTACTACACCATTTACTACACATAATACTACACATAATACATTTACTACACATAATACTACACCATTTACTACACATAATACTACACCATTTACTACACCATTTACTACACATACTACACATACTACACATACTATTTTTACTATACATAATACTATAATAAGAAAGTCGGACCGAAATACACCATTTTTTACTACGACATTTAATACACCATTTAAACAACACAGAGACAGGAACAATACACAAATAATACTACACAATTTACTAACAAGAATCACATTTACTACACCATACAATAAACTACACAATTGACAAAAACCCCAATACGACACACAATACTAAACCCATGTCACACGCTTTACTACACATAATACTACACCATTTACTACACCAAATACTACACCATTTACTACACCATTTACTACACACAACACTACACATAATACTACATTTACACCATTTACACCATTTACTGCACATTTACTACTAATACACTAATACTTACTGCACATAATACACACCATGTACTTTACTACACCATGTACTGCACATAATACTACACAATTTACTGCACATACTACTACACTATTTACTACACTATTTACTACACCATTTACTGCACACAATACTACACTATTTACTACACCTACTACTACACCATTTACTACACATAATACTATACTACACCATTTCTATGCCGCACTAATGCAAAAATACTAAATATGTACAGGTGAATGCAGTATTTAGGTGAAATGGACATGTCCACTCTCAGGCTTCATTCCCATATTAGATCACAAAACAAGCAGACTAACACATTTAGGCTGCTCAACATAACGTCTCCAGTAGAAAACAGAACTTTATTGCGTGGCGTCTATAAATTGAAGTGCTGACTACCATGTGTAGGCTACACGCGACGGCTCGACGCACGTCCTACATCAATGAAATATTTTGTTGACTTTGTGAGAAATTAGAGTTGATTATTAAATTGCAACAAATGCAACAAGAAACGTTTAGATTAATGAGTATATTTCAACATTTTCATTGGTACAATTATGTCTGTTTTTTTTCTGATGGCATTATATTCTTTTAAATATAATTTCCGGTTTGAACAGGAATACTGGGTGGTTCCGGGATGGAGGCACGTTTCTGGGGAAGACTAGACCCTGCCTCAGACCCTGCCTCAGACCCTGCCTCAGACCCTGCCTCAGACCCTACATCAGACCCTGCCTCAGACCCTGCCTCAGACCCTGCCTCAGACCCTGCCTCAGACCCTAGACCCTACATCAGACCCTGCCTCAGACCCTGCCTCAGACCCTGCCTCAGACCCTGCAGACCCTGCCTCAGACCCTACATCAGACCCTACATCAGACCCTGCCTCAGACCCTGCCTCAGACCCTACATCAGACCCTGCCTCAGACCCTGCCTCAGACCCCGCTAAAGCTTTTGGACTTCTCTCCTGTAAGAAGGCCTCACACAGGTTCCTCAAAGCCAGGTTCATAGGTGGCTCCATTGAGGAACTTCCTCTGAAAACTGGACATTCTGGAGATTCCTTCCCTTTACACCATAGATCCAGACAGGCTTTGCAGACGCTGTGGCTACAAAACAGAATGACAGGATCCAGGAATATGTCACAGGACAGATCTTCCTCCGGGAGGGATGATTTGAAAGCAATTTTCGCACACAATGTGTCATCCCCTAAAGATTACTTTCACTTTTAACAACATTTTTTTTTTACTTTTAATTTTAACAACCTCCACTTGTTTTCAACCAAACGTTGAGAAGCACTTGGTCACAGCTTTTATGCCTTTTGGTTTATGCAGTGGTTTATTATCTCTCTATGTCTAAACAATCTCATTCCCAGTGTACATCAGATGGACTTGGTCACTGGAGAGCTGTCAAACTCCCTGAGTTGAACTTTATCAAGGGTGGGGTGCACAGTAACCTGCATAGATAGGCAGTCATTACATGTGTGTTTCCTTGTACTATGCTTGTTGGAAACAGAAGTCTTGTGGGGACCAGAAGTCCTCACAAGGAGTGTAAACAAGGGAAATTCTGGGGACATTTTTCTGGTCCCCACAAGGCAAAAAGGCTATTTTAGGCTTAGGGGTTTGTTTGAGGGTTAGGTTGATGGGGTTAGAGGTTTGCGGTTAAGGTTAGGGTTACGGTTAGTGACATGGGTACATGAAGGGTTTGGGAAAACAGGATTTTGAATGAAAATCAATCGTTCGGTCCTCACAAGGATAGTAAAACAAACACACGTGTGTGTGTGTGTGTCTGTGTGTGTGTGTGTCTGTGTCTGTGTCTGTGTCTGTGTCTGTGTGTGTGTGTGTGTGTGTGTCTGTGTCTGTGTCTGTGTCTGTGTCTGTGTCTGTGTGTCTGTGTCTGTGTGTGTGTGTGTGTCTGTGCTCCGCTCTTAACTTCTCTTTAAGGATGTAACAACTTTCCACCACATGAGGGCGCACATTCACTGCCTCTTGCCAAGTGTAGACAGAATCAGGAGGGTACTGTATCCACACATACTCTGTAACATATCATATATACACATTATATCATGCAAATACTATTATAAACAATAGTATAATATAGTATTGCAGTATGAACGAGTCACGCACACACACAACAGGAGTTTAAAGTGTGCATCAAAATATTGACTTTGTGTAAATTCCTCTGTCTGTTTTCTGTCTCTATATTGTCTGTCACTAGCAGCACCATTTCACTAGCAGCACCATTTCACCAGCAGCACCATTTCACTAGCAGCACCATTTCACTAGCAGCACCATTTCACTAGCAGCACCATTTCACTAGCAGCACCATTTCACTAGCAGCACCATTTCACCAGCAGCAACATTTCACTAGCAGCACCACTTCACTAGCAGCACCACTTCACTAGCAGCACCATTTCACTAGCAGCACCATTTCACCAGCAGCACCATTTCACTGGCAGCACCACTTCACTAGCAGCACCATTTCACTAGCAGCACCATTTCACTAGCAACACCATTTCACCAGCAGCACCACTTCACTAGCAGCACCATTTCACTAGCAGCACCATTTCACTAGCAGCACCATTTCACCAGGTGACTGGTACTCTGACTGAGTAGATGTACTTGGTGAATAAAAAGTATTCTGATTGGCTGTAGACAATGATCATAATACGCCCCCATGTGGTGACAGGTTGTAACTTCAGGTTAACACCAGTTAGTTGTTACGTGTGTGTGCGCACGCCCTTTGTCCTAGCGTAAATGTGTGTGTTCAGACAAGAGGAATCCCATAAGCTAAGTCTCTGTCGACACAGCTGGCCCCTATGTCCCACAGACATGAGAGGGACCAGGAGAGAATTCTCCCGGGGCTTAAGACAAAACACACGGCAAGCTATAGACACAGGGACCACATGCCCTGACCTCCACCCCTCATGTATTGCTGTGTGTGTGCTCTCTGAGAGCCCACTAGTCCAACAGTTGCTGGCTTGATGTCATGTTGTCCGGAAAAATACTGCACTACATTTTTCTCCCAGGCTTCCCAGTGCTTTGTTGTACTGGGTTGGAAGAGGGTGGCAGGCAGGCAGGCAGCGAGAGAGAGGCAGCTGATATCTCTGTTACTCCCGGGTTTACCCAGTGTTCGAAGGTGTTCCGCATGTGGAATGTTGAGACTGGTGGGGGATGTATGTTGGTGGGGCCACGCGAAGGGGTGAACGTGAGGGAAAGGCAATAGAGAGAGGGGGAAGGAGGAGTGGGAAGGCCAGCCAGAGAATGAGAGAGGGAGGGAGAGAAAGAGGAGAGAGAGAAAGAGAGAAAAGAGGGCTTGATCTTTTGATGCAGTGAAGACGGGAAGTTATGACATTTAATGCCAGGAAGACACAAAGCTGACTTCTTACAGCAGAACACCAACAGAAAGACACAAAGCTGACTTCTTACATTAGAACACCAACAGAAAGACACAAAGCTGACATCTTACAGCAGAACACCAACAGAAAGACACAAAGCTGACTTCTTACAGCAGAACACCAACAGAAAGACACAAAGCTGACTTCTTACAGAACACCAACAGAACACCAACACCAACAGAAAGACACAAAGCTGACTTCTTACATTAGAACACCAACAGAAAGACACAAAGCTGACTTCTTACAGCAGAACACCAACAGAAAGACACAAAGCTGACTTCTTACATTAGAACACCACAGAAAGACACAAAGCTGACTTCTTACATTAGAACACCAACAGAAAAAGACACAAAGCTGACTTCTTACATTAGAACACCAACAGGAAGACACAAAGCTGACTTCTTACAGCAGAACACCAACAGAAGACACAAAGCTGACTTCTTACATTAGAACACCAACAGAAAGACACAAAGCTGACTTCTTACAGCAGAACACCAACAGAAAGACACAAAGCTGACTTCTTACAGCAGAACACCAACAGAAAGACACAAAGCTGACTTCTTACATTAGCAGAAAACACCAACAGAAAGACACAAAGCTGACTTCTTACAGCAGAACACCAACAGAAAGACACAAAGCTGACTTCTTGACTTCTTACAGCAGAACACCAACAGGAAGACACAAAGCTGACTTCTTACAGAACAGAAAGACACAAAGCTGACATCTTACAGCAGAACACCAACAGAAAGACACAAAGCTGACTTCTTACATTAGAACACCAACAGAAAGACACAAAGCTGACATCTTACAGCAGAACACCAACAGAGACACAAAGCTGACTTCTTACA
Source organism: Oncorhynchus masou masou (assembly GCF_036934945.1). Classification (NCBI taxonomy): domain Eukaryota; kingdom Metazoa; phylum Chordata; class Actinopteri; order Salmoniformes; family Salmonidae; genus Oncorhynchus; species Oncorhynchus masou. The sequence goes on along the minus strand of NC_088213.1, from coordinate 11,305,152 downwards.
GCAGAACACCAACAGAAAGACACAAAGCTGACTTCTTACAGCTGTAATTGATCTTGGAATGTACTACTGAGCCAAATCTCTTCCATGCTACTCCTCCGTGCCCGGAGAGAGATTGGGAGAGAGATTTAGGGAATGAGATGGGATATTCCAAATGCCCAGACTTGTTACCCAAAATGATCATATGGCACACCATACTTGGAAGCAAGTTGTTGACATACCAAAAGCCTTGAAACATGCACAGAAGGGGGATGAGGAAAATACAAGAAAGATTGAGAAAGGAGATAAGCAGGGAAAGAAAGAGAGAGAGAGAGAGAGAGAGAGAGAGAGAGAGAGAGAGAGATTGTATTGCTGTCATGACTCATGTCACACAGAGAACCTCTACTCCATAATTGATCCTGAGAATCTACCTTGTATTGCTGTCATGACTCATGTCACACAGGTGAAACCTCTTACTCCATAATTGATCCTGAGAATCTACCTAAAATATCTTTATTATTGACTCATGTATTAAGAACCACTTCTGTGGCCTGCATTGTGTCCACTCCAGTGTAAATTACACCTCTGTGTCTGTCTGGCCTGCATTGTGTCCACTCCAGTGTAAATTACACCTCTGTATCTGTGTCTGGCCTGCATTGTGTCCACTCCAGTGTAAATTACACCTCTGTATCTGTGTCTGGCCTGCATTGTGTCCACTCCAGTGTAAATTACACCTCTGTGTCTGTGTCTGGCCTGCATTGTGTCCACTCCAGTGTAAATTACACCTCTGTATCTGTGTCTGGCCTGCATTGTGTCCACTCCAGTGTAAATTACACCTCTGTATCTGTGTCTGGCCTGCATTGTGTCCACTCCAGTGTAAATTACACCTCTGTGTCTGTCTGGCCTGCATTGTGTCCACTCCAGTGTAAATTACACCTCTGTATCTGTGTCTGGCCTGCATTGTGTCCACTCCAGTGTAAATTACACCTCTGTATCTGTGTCTGGCCTGCATTGTGTCCACTCCAATGTAAATTACACCTCTGTATCTGTGTCTGGCCTGCATTGTGTCCACTCCAGTGTAAATTACACCTCTGTGTCTGTCTGGCCTGCATTGTGTCCACTCCAGTGTAAATTACACCTCTGTATCTGTGTCTGGTCCACTCCAGTGTAAATTATCTGTCTGGCCTGCAGTGTCCAGTGTAAATTACTGGGCAGTGGTGAGCGATGAGAGTTTAAGCTTCCCCATCTTTCCATGGTGGCAGGGTAGCCTAGTGGTTAGAGCGTTGGACTAGTAACCGGAAGGTTGCGAGTTCAAACCCCCGAGCTGACAAGGTACAAATCTGTCGTTCTGTCCCTGAACAGGCAGTTAACCCACTGTTCCTAGGCCGTCATTGAAAATAAGAATTTGTTCTTAACTGACTTGCCTAGTTAAATAAAGGTAAAAAAAAAAAAAGATGACGAATCCTGAGTGAACACAGATCTCATCAGATTGATGAGGAACCCACGAGCATGCTGGGAAAGGAGTCTCAGTGCTATTAAGGCAGGTCTTCACTGTACTTCACTGACTCCAATAGGAGCTGGAGGAAAGACCTGGAAAACAGTTTGGAGACAACGATGTCTAGCAACAGCTCCTGTGTACAAACAGCTCCTGTCCAGCAACAGCTTATGTTTACAAACAGCTCCTGTCCAGCAACAGCTCCTGTTTAAAAACAGCTCCTGTCTAGCAACAGCTCCGGTCTAGCAACAGCTCCTGTCCAGCAACAGCTCCTGTTTACAAACAGCTCCTGTCCAGCAACAGCTCCTGGTCTACACAACGCTGTCCAGCAACAGCTCCTATTTACAAACAGCTCCTGTCCAGCAACAGTTCCTGTTTAAAAACAGCTCCTGGTCTACACAATGCTGATTTAAAAACAGCTCCTGGTCTACACAATGCTGATTCCAGTAGCTATCAGAGTTTAGAACACCACAACCCTGGAACTGCAATATGATTTTACATTAAAGACCTGTGTGTGTTGTGGTCTGTCTGTCTGCCTGCCTGTCTGTCTGTCTGTCTGTCTGTCTGTCTGTCTGCCTGCCTGCCTGCCTGCCTGCCTGTCTGTCTGTCTGTCTGTCTATCTGTCTGTGCGTACATGTTATAAGTGTCCATCCCTTTGTTGATATGAGATGATTCAAGTTAATTAATGGATATAATTATGTCTGTCTGTGTGCATGTGCATGAGTACGTGCCTGTCTGTCTGTCTGTGTGCATGAGTACGTGCCTGTGTGTCTGTCTGTGTGCATGTCTGTCTGTCTGTCTGTCTGTCTGTCTGTCTGTCTGTCTGTCTGTCTGTCTGTCTGTCTGTCTGTCTGTCTGTCTGTGCGCATGTGCATGTCTGTCTGTCTGTCTGTCTGTCTGTCTGTCTGTCTGTCTGTCTGTCTGTCTGTCTGTCTGTGTGCATGTGCATGCGTGCCTGTGTCTCTCTTCTCTGAGGCAGTGGGTCACAGCTGACACTGTAAACTCATTGACCACCCATACATCACATTCCTGCCCCCCTACCGTGAGTTATGAATGAGGTCCTGAGTGGTCCCCCCCTGAATATACATCCCAGTAGCAGGCAGGCCCCAGTGATTAATCATACTTTGGTTCCTCTCCCCAGCTGGATCTTTTTCCCCTCTCTGTTGACATGGCTTCCACTGGCACCACTTCCCACCTAGACTCCTAACTGAGCCCCTAGACAGCCTACTAATGTCAGCCGGGCCAGACAGGAATGCTCCTCTGTTTTCCTGGACCTCTTTTTTCCCTTCTTCGACAAGTCATTAACAGTGAGGCGACGCCTCCTCGTGTGTAAGAATGTTTTTTTCGTTGTGTCGTGGCATGGTCCGGGGTGAACAAGAATTGGGATTTGAGGGGTTGGAGAACTCAGTCTGGAGGGATGATGATGAAGATCAGAAGTGATGTGTGGCTGTTGTTGATGATATGTGGAGATACCATCTATATTTAATTCTCTTCTCACCTCTGTAACTCGTTATCTGTAAATTAAAATGTCTTCTCAATCAACTTTCCTGGTAAATTTAAATTGTCTTCTCAGTCAACTTTCCTGGTAAATTTAAATTGTCTTCTCAGTCAACTTTCCTGGTTGTCTGACCTTTATTTCCTTTGTTTTGTCTTTATTTAGTATAGTCAGGGTGTGAGTTGGGGTGGGCAGTCTATGTTTGTTTTTCTATGTTTGGTTTCTGTTTCGGCCTAGTATGGTTCTCAATCAGAGGCAGGTGTCGTTAGTTGTCTCTGATTGAGAATCATACTTAGGTAGCCTGGGTTTCACTGTTGGTTTGTGGGTGTTTGTGTCCGTGTGAGTGTTTGTCGCCACACGGTACTGTTTCGGTTTTGTTCATGTTCACATTTATTGTTTTGTATTTTATAGTGTTCAGTTTATTTATTAACGTAATCATCATGAACACTTACCACGCTGCATCTTGGTCCGATCCTTACTCCTCTTCAGACGAAGAGGAGATCTGCCGTTGCAGAAACACCCACCACAAAAGGACGAAGTGGCGTGGTAACGGGCAGCAGCGAACACAAGACTCCTGGACTTGGGAGGAGATTATGGACGATAAAGGACCCTGGGCACAGCCAGGGGAATATCGCCGCCCAAGGCAGAGATGGAGGCAGCGAAGGCAGAGAGGCGCTGGTATGAGGAGGCAGCACGGCAGCGCGGCTGGAAGCCCGAGAGGCAGCCCAAAAATGTATTGGGGGGCACACGGGAGTGTGGTGAAGCCAGGTAGGAGACCTGCGCCAACTTCCCGTGCTTACCTGAGAGAGAGGGGACCGGGCAGGCACCGTGCTGGAGCACACAGTCTCCCAGTGCGGTGGAGCACACAGTCTCCCCAGTGCGTGTGCATAGCCCGGTGCGGTACATTCCAGCTCCTTGTATCGGCCGGGCTAGAGTGGGCATCGAGCCAGGTGCCATGAAGCCGGCTTTACGCATCTGGTCTCCAGTGCATCTCCTTGGGCCGGCGGACATGGCACCAGCCTTACGCATAGTGTCCCCGGGGCTCGCCAGCACAGCCCAGTGCGGGCTATTCCACCTCGCCGCACTGGCCTGGCTACCGGGAGCATTCAACCAGGTAAGTTTGGGCAGGCTCGGTGCTCAAGAGCTCCAGTGCGCCTGCACGGTCTGGTCTATCCAGTGCCACCTCCACGCACCAGCCCTCCGGTGGCAGCCCCCAGCACCGGGCTGTCTCTCCATCTTCTGCCTACAGGTGCTCACGTCTGTCCAGTGCCGCCAGAGCTCCCTTCTCCCAGTGCCGCCAGAGTCTCCCGCCTGTCCCGAGCCGCCAGAGTCTCCCGTCTGTCCCGAGCCGCCAGAGTCTCCCGTCTGTCCCGAGCCGCCAGAGTCCAGCCGCCAGAGTCTCCCGCTGTCCCGAGCCGCCAGAGTCTCCCGCGGCCTCTCTCCAGAGCCGCCAGAGTCTCCCTTCCCGAGCCGCCAGAGTCTCCAGAGCCGCCAGAGTCTCCCGTCTGTCCCGAGCCGCCAGAGTCTCCCGTCTGTCCCGAGCCGCCAGAGTCTCCCGTCTGTCCCGAGCCGCCATCTCCCGTCTGTCCCGAGCCAGAGGTCTGTCCCGAGCCGCCAGAGCCCCGTCTGTCCCGAGCCGCCAGAGTCTCCCGCCTCCCGTCTGTCCCCGAGCCGCCAGAGTCTCCCGTTCCCGAGCCGCCAGAATCTCCCGGCTGTCCCGAGCCGCCAGCCGCCGGAGCCGTCAGCCAGCCAGGAGCCGCAGGAGCCGTCAGCCAGCCAGGAGCCGCCGCGCCGCCCTTCACTCCCTGCCGGAGTCCGGAGTCTCCCCGCTGCCGGAGTCTCCCGTCCATTCGGGACCTGTGGCATGTGTCCGCAGCCCAAGATCGGCGGCGAGGGTCGCCGCTCTAAAGAAGCCAGAGGCGGGCTAAGAGGCGCACCAAAAATATGGTGAAGTGGGGTCCACGTCCCGCCACCGCGGACAGACGCCCACCCAGACCCTCCCCTATAGGTTCAGGTTTTGCGGCCGGAGTCCGCACCTTGGGGGGGTGGGGGAGGGTACTGTCACGTTCTGACCTTTATTTCCTTTGTTTTGTCTTCATTTAGTATGGTCAGGGCGTGTGTTGGGGTGGGCAGTCTGTTTGTTTTTCAATGTTTGGTTTCTGTTTCAATCAGAGGCCTTACAGCCTAGTATGGTTCTCAATCAGAGGCAGGTGTTGTTAGTTGTCTCTGATTGAGAATCATACTTGGGTAGCCTGGGTTTCACTGTTGGTTTGTTGGTGTTTGTGTCCGTGTCTGGCTCTGATCAGGCACACGGTACTGTATCCACCTCTGGTTTTGTTACCACTGAGGAAGTATTCCCGCTTCCAGTCAAAACTTTATTGTTTTGTATTTTATAGTGTTCAGTTTATTTATTAAAGTAATCATCATGTAACATAAGAGCGTCTTACAATGCTGTAAATCTAAATGGTGTCCGTGTCCTACTGTTTCCCATGTTCTTCAGTTTATTTATTAAAGTAATCATCATGGACACTTACAACGCTGCAGATCTGCTGTTACACTGGTAAATTCAACTTTCCTGGTAAATGAAGGGTTAAATAAATCAAATGGAGCGATAAAGAGCATGTGTTCTAGGTTTTGAGACTGTTTTTAAGTGTTTGGGTGCTGAGTTGATCTTATCATTTAATCTAAGTCAAATATTGTTTGAGAGGGCAGGGACATATTTCAAACCTTCGAGATATATATAGAGAGAGAGAGGTACAGAGAGAGAGAGAGAGAGGTAGAGAGAGAACATACTTTTCCCTGATATATTTTACTTAACCCTCTAAAGTCCATGGAATACCAATTGGTCAACATATTGCACAGGCTCAATCAAATTCATTTTCACTCTTTAACCATAGAACAGTGTTACTGTATACGGGCCAATACTTCTACATCGCCCATTTGGCTATCATTATACATGAAATAATGAGATTAAACAGTTTGGAATCTATGGAAAGTTACATTTAGAAGCGTAGCATTGAAAGCAGTGGGTGCGAGCAGGCTCCTCAGCAGTTCTCTGTTGGCTGAGCAGCGGTAGTTGTTACGCTAGCAGCTTGTGGCTAAGCTGGCTCCGCAGCAGTTCTCTGTTGGCTGAGCAGCGGTAGTTGTTACGCTAGCAGCTTGTGGCTAAGCTGGTTCCTCAGCAGTTCTCTGTTGGCTGAGTAGCGGTAGTTGTTACGCTAGCAGCTTGTGGCTAAGCTGGCTCCGCAGCAGTTCTCTGTTGGCTGAGTAGCGGTAGTTGTTACGCTAGCAGCTTGTGGCTAAGCTGGCTCCGCAGCAGTTCTCTGTTGGCTGAGTAGCGGTAGTTGTTACGCTAGCAGCTTGTGGCTAAGCTGGCTCCGCAGCAGTTCTCTGTTGGCTGAGTAGCGGTAGTTGTTACGCTAGCAGCTTGTGGCTAAGCTGGTTCCTCAGCAGTTCTCTGTTGGCTGAGTAGCGGTAGTTGTTACGCTAGCAGCTTGTGGCTAAGCTGGGCTCCGCAGCAGTTCTCTGTTGGCTGAGTAGCGGTAGTTGTTACGCTAGCAGCTTGTGGCTGCTGGCTCCGCAGCAGTTCTCTGTTGGCTGAGTAGCGGGGTAGTTGTTACGCTAGCAGCTTGTGGCTAAGCTGGCTCCGCAGCAGTTCTCTGTTGGCTGAGTAGCGGTAGTTGTTACGCTAGCAGCTTGTGGCTAAGCTGGCTCCGCAGCAGTTCTCTGTTGGCTGAGTAGCGGTAGTTGTTACGCTAGCAGCTTGTGGCTAAGCTGGCTCCTCAGCAGTTCTCTGTTGGCTGAGTAGCGGTAGTTGTTACGCTAGCAGCTTGTGGCTAAGCTGGCTCCTCAGCAGTTCTCTGTTGGCTGAGTAGCGGTAGTTGTTACGCTAGCAGCTTGTGGCTAAGCTGGCTCCGCAGCAGTTCTCTGTTGGCTGAGTAGCGGTAGTTGTTACGCTGTTGGCTGAGCAGCTTGTGGCTAGCAGCTGGCTCTCGCAGCAGTTCTCTGTTGGCTGAGCAGCGGTAGTTGTTACGCTAGCAGCTTGTGGCTAAGCTGGCTCCGCAGCAGTTCTCTGTTGGCTGAGTAGCGTGTAGTTGTTACGCTAGCAGCTTGTGGCTAAGCTGGCTCCGCAGCAGTTCTCTGTTGGCTGAGCAGCGGTAGTTGTTACGCTAGCAGCTTGTGGCTGCTGGCTCCGCAGCAGTTCTCTGTTGTCTGAGTAGCGGTAGTTGTTACGCTAGCAGCTTGTGGCTAAGCTGGTTCCTCAGCAGTTCTCTGTTGGCTGAGTAGCGGTAGTTGTTACGCTAGCAGCTTGTGGCTAAGCTGGCTCCACAGCAGTTCTCTGTTGGCTGAGCTAGTTGTTACGCTAGCAGCTTGTGCTGCTGGCTCCTCAGCAGTTCTCTGTTGTCTGAGTAGCGGTAGTTATTACGCTAGCAGCTTGTGGCTAAGCTGGCTCCGCAGCAGTTCTCTGTTGGCTGAGTAGCGGTAGTTGTTACGCTAGCAGCTTGTGGCTAAGCTGGCTCCTGAGCAGTTCTCTGTTGGCTGAGTAGCGGTAGTTGTTACGCTAGCAGCTTGTGGCTGCTTGGCTCCACAGCAGTTCTCTGGCTGAGTAGCCACAGCAGTTCTCTGTTGGCTGAGTAGCGGTAGTTGTTACGCTAGCAGCTTGTGGCTGCTGGCTCCACAGCAGTTCTCTGTTGGCTGAGTAGCGGTAGTTGTTACGCTAGCAGCTTGTGGCTAAGCTGGCTCCGCAGCAGTTCTCTGTTGGCTGAGTACCGGTAGTTGTTACGCTAGCAGCTTGTGGCTAAGCTGGCTCCACAGCAGTTCTCTGTTGGCTGAGTAGCGGTAGTTGTTACGCTAGCAGCTTGTGGCTGCTGGCTCCGCAGCAGTTCTCTGTTGGCTGAGTAGCGGTAGTTGTTACGCTAGCAGCTTGTGGCTAAGCTGGCTCCGCAGCAGTTCTCTGTTGGCTGAGCAGCGGTAGTTGTTACGCTAGCAGCTTGTGGCTAAGCTGGCTCCGCAGCAGTTCTCTGTTGGCTGAGCAGCGGTAGTTGTTACGCTAGCAGCTTGTGGCTAAGCTGGTTCCTCAGCAGTTCTCTGTTGGCTGAGTAGCGGTAGTTGTTACGCTAGCAGCTTGTGGCTAAGCTGGCTCCACAGCAGTTCTCTGTTGGCTGAGTAGCGGTAGTTGTTACGCTAGCAGCTTGTGGCTAAGCTGGCTCCTCAGCAGTTCTCTGTTGTCTGAGTAGCGGTAGTTATTACGCTAGCAGCTTGTGGCTGGGCTGGCTCCGCAGCAGTTCTCTGTTGGGCTGAGTAGCGCAGCTTGTGGCTGCTGGCTCCGCAGCAGTTCTCTGCTGGCTGAGTAGCGGTAGTTGTTACGCTAGCAGCTTGTGGCTAAGCTGGCTCCGCAGCAGTTCTCTGTTGGCTGAGTAGCGGTAGTTGTTACGCTTAGCAGCTTGTGGCTAAGCTGGCTCCGCAGCAGTTCTCTGTTGGCTGAGTAGCGGTAGTTGTTACGCTAGCAGCTTGTGGCTGCTTGGCTCCGCAGCAGTTCTCTGTTGGCTGAGTAGCGGTAGTTGTTACGCTAGCAGCTTGTGGCTAAGCTGGCTCCGCAGCAGTTCTCTGTTGGCTGAGTAGCGGTAGTTGTTACGCTAGCAGCTTGTGGCTAAGCTGGCTCCGCAGCAGTTCTCTGTTGGCTGAGTAGCGGTAGTTGTTACGCGCTAGCAGCTTGTGGCTAAGCTGGCTCCGCAGCAGTTCTCTGTTGGCTGAGTAGCGGTAGTTGTTACGCTAGCAGCTTGTGGCTAAGCTGGCTCCACAGCAGTTCTCTGTTGGCTGAGCAGCGCTTAGCAGCTTGTGGCTACGCAGCAGTTCTCTGTTGGCTGAGCAGCGGTAGTTGTTACGCTAGCAGCTTGTGGCTAAGGGCCACAGCAGTTCTCTGTTGGCTGAGTAGCGGTAGTTGTTACGCTAGCAGCTTGTGGCTAAGCTGGTTCCGCAGCAGTTCTCTGTTGGCTGAGTAGCGGTAGTTGTTACGCTAGCAGCTTGTGGCTAAGCTGGCTCCGCAGCAGTTCTCTGTTGGCTGAGTAGCGGTAGTTGTTACGCTAGCAGCTTGTGGCTAAGCAGGCTCCACAGCAGTTCTCTGTTGGCTGAGTAGCGGTAGTTGTTACGCTAGCAGCTTGTGGCTAAGCTGGCTCAGCAGCAGTTCTCTGTTGGCTGAGTAGCGGTAGTTGTTACGCTAGCAGCTTGTGGCTAAGCTGGCTCCGCAGCAGTTCTCTGTTGGCTGAGTAGCGGTAGTTGTTACGCTAGCAGCTTGTGGCTAAGCTGGCTCCGCAGCAGTTCTCTGTTGGCTGAGTAGCGGTAGTTGTTACGCTAGCAGCTTGTGGCTAAGCTGGCTCCGCAGCAGTTCTCTGTTGGCTGAGTAGCGGTAGTTGTTACGCTAGCAGCTTGTGGCTGTTGGCCCTTAAGCTCTGGCTCCGCTAGCAGCTAGGGCGCAGCAGTTCTCTGTTGGCTGAGCAGCGGTAGTTGTTACGCTAGCAGCTTGTGGCTGGGTTGGCTCCGCAGCAGTTCTCTGTTGGCTGAGCAGCGGTAGTTGTTACGCTAGCAGCTTGTGGCTAAGCTGGTTCCGCAGCAGTTCTCTGTTGGCTGAGCAGCGGTAGTTGTTACGCTAGCAGCTTGTGGCTAAGCTGGCTCCGCAGCAGTTCCCTGTTGTCTGAGTAGCGGTAGTTGTTACGCTAGCAGCTTGTGGCTAAGCTGGTTCCTCAGCAGTTCTCTGTTGGCTGAGTAGCGGTAGTTGTTACGCTAGCAGCTTGTGGCTGCTGGCCCCGCAGCAGTTCTCTGTTGGCTGAGTAGCGGTAGTTGTTACGCTAGCAGCTTGTGGCTGCTGGCTCCGCAGCAGTTCTCTGTTGGCTGAGTAGCTGCTGTTGTTACGCTAGCAGCTTGTGGCTGCTGGCTCCACAGCAGCTCGTTGGCTGAGTAGCGGTAGTTGTTACGCTAGCAGCTTGTGGCTAAGCTGGCTCAGCAGTTCTCTGTTGGCTGAGTAGCGGTAGTTGTTACGCTAGCAGCTTGTGGCTAAGCTGGCTCCTCAGCAGTTCTCTGTTGGCTGAGTAGCGGTAGTTGTTACGCTAGCAGCTTGTGGGCTAAGCTGGCTCCTCAGCAGTTCTCTGTTGGCTGAGTAGCGGTAGTTGTTACGCTAGCAGCTTGTGGCTGCTGGCTCTGCAGCAGTTCTCTGTTGGCTGAGTAGCGGTAGTTGTTACGCTAGCAGCTTGTGGCTAAGCTGGCTCCGCAGCAGTTCTCTGTTGGCTGAGTAGCGGTAGTTGTTACGCTAGCAGCTTGTGGCTAAGCTGGCTCCGCAGCAGTTCTCTGTTGGCTGAGTAGCGGCAGTTGTTACGCTAGCAGCTTGTGGCTAAGCTGGCTCCGCAGCAGTTCTCTGTTGGCTGAGTAGCGGTAGTTGTTACGCTAGCAGCTTGTGGCTGCTGGCTCCTCAGCAGTTCTCTGTTGGCTGAGTAGCCTTAGTTGTTACGCTAGCAGCTTGTATTAAGCTGGCTCCACAGCAGTTCTCTGTTGGCTGAGTAGCGGTAGCTGTTACGCTAGCAGCTTGTGGCTAAGCTGGCTCCACAGCAGTTCTCTGTTGGCTGAGTAGCTAGCAGCTTGTGGCTAAGCTGGCTCCGCAGCAGTTCTCTGTTGGCTGAGTAGCGGTAGTTGTTACGCTAGCAGCTTGTGGGCTCCAGCAGTTCTCTGTTGGCTGAGTAGCGGTAGTTGTTACGCTAGCAGCTTGTGGCTAAGCTGGCTCCGCAGCAGTTCTCTGTTGGCTGAGTAGCGTAGTTGTTACGCTAGCAGCTTGTGGCTAAGCTGGCTCCTCAGCAGTTCTCTGTTGGCTGAGTAGCGGTAGTTATTACGCTAGCAGCTTGTGGGCTAGTAGCTGGCTCCGCAGCAGTTCTCTGTTGGCTGAGTAGCGGTAGTTGTTACGCTAGCAGCTTGTGGCTAAGCTGGCTCCACAGCAGTTCTCTGTTGGCTGAGTAGCGGAAGTTGTTACGCTAGCAGCTTGTGGCTAAGCTGGCTCCGCAGCAGTTCTCTGTTGGCTGAGTAGCGGTAGTTGTTACGCTAGCAGCTTGTGGCTAAGCTGGCTCCGCAGCAGTTCTCTGTTGGCTGAGTAGCGGTAGTTGTTACGCTAGCAGCTTGTGGCTGCTGGCCCACCCGCAGTTCTCTGTTGGCTGAGTAGCGGTAGTTGTTACGCTAGCAGCTTGTGGCTGTTGGCTCCGCAGCAGTTCTCTGTTGGCTGAGTAGCGGTAGTTGTTACGCTAGCAGCTTGTGGCTAAGCTGGCTCCGCAGCAGTTCTCTGTTGGCTGAGTAGCTGTAGTTGTTACGCTAGCAGCTTGTGGCTAAGCTGGCTCCGCAGCAGTTCTCTGTTGGCTGAGCAGCGGTAGCTGTTACGCTAGCAGCTTGTGGCTAAGTTGGCCTCGCAGCAGTTCTCTGTTGGCTGGAGTAGCGGTAGTTGTTACGCTAGCAGCTTGTGGCTAAGCGTTTTCGGCTCCGCAGCAGTTCTCTGTTGGCTGAGTAGCGGTAGTTGTTACGCTAGCAGCTTGTGGCTGCTGGCTCCTCA
>NC_088213.1:11144327-11288105 GCF_036934945.1 Oncorhynchus masou masou | reverse complement strand
ACATATAGCCAACTATCAGCCTCCTCATCAGACTGAGGAAGCAGGGGAACATATAGCCAGCTATCAGCCTCCTCAACAGACTGAGGAAGCAGGGGACCAGATAGCCAGCTATCAGCCTCCTCAACTCATACTGAGGAAGCAGGGGAACAGATAGCCAGCTATCAGCCTCCTCAACTCAGACTGAGGAAGCAGGGGAACAGATAGCCAACTATCTGCCTCCTCAACTCAGACTGAGGAAGCAGGGGACCAGATAGCCAGCTATCAGCCTCCTCAACTCATACTGAGGAAGCAGGGGAACAGATAGCCAGCTATCAGCCTCCTCAACTCATACTGAGGAAGCAGGGGAACAGATAGCCAGCTATCAGCCTCCTCAACTCATACTGAGGAAGCAGGGGAACATATAGCCAGCTATCAGCCTCCTCAACTCATACTGAGGAAGCAGGGGAACATATACATATCAGCCTCCTCAACTCATACTGAGGAAGCAGGGGAACATATAGCCAGCTATCAGCCTCCTCAACTCATACTGAGGAAGCAGGGGAACAGATAGCCAGCTATCAGCCTCCTCAACTCATACTGAGGAAGCAGGGGAACATATAGCCAGCTATCAGCCTCCTCAACTCAGACTGAGGAAGCAGGGGAACAGATAGCCAGCTATCAGCCTCCTCAACTCAGACTGAGGAAGCAGGGGAACAGATAGCCAGCTATCAGCCTCCTCAACTCATACTGAGGAAGCAGGGGAACAGATAGCCAGCTATCAGCCTCCTCAACTCATACTGAGGAAGCAGGGGAACATATAGCCAGCTATCAGCCTCCTCAACTCATACTGAGGAAGCAGGGGAACATATAGCCAGCTATCAGCCTCCTCAACTCATACCGAGGAAGCAGGGGAACAGATAGCCAGCTATCAGCCTCCTCAACTCATACTGAGGAAGCAGGGGAACATATAGCCAGCTATCAGCCTCCTCAACTCAGACTGTCAAATCTACTCTACTTTGTGCGTCTGTGTCTTTATGATCAAATGGGCTACTTGGAAAACTCAATACTGGATTGGTCATTTTCTCTCACGGAAAAAAAAATTATATATATATATTTTTCCTCACCTTGTAAGTCTGTGGGATGGGCCCTGGTCAGGAGTAGTGTACAAAGTAGTCAATAGTGTGTCTTGTAAGCCAGTCTGAGGGGCCCTAGTCAGAGGTAGTGTAGAATATAGGGAATAGGGTGGCATTTGTGGTGTAGACTTGGTCTGCAGGCTGGCGGTGAGGTGGTGGATGTGATACTCCAGGAGGATGGAGAGCTGGCCACACATCTAGCAGAACCACCAGCCCATCCTGGAGACACCACACACAGATAGATACTGTATACTGTATAGATACTGTATACTGTATGACCTCACAGTGAAGGGAGCTTTATCTCTATTTAAAACAGACTGGAATAGGAACTTTACAAGGCTGCTAGATACTGTATGACCTCACAGTGAAGAAGGGAGATTTCTCTATTTAAAACAGACTTGAATAGGAACTCTACAAGGCTGTTAGATATGACCTCACAGTGAAGGGAGCTTTCTCTCTATTTAAACAGACTATAATAGGAACTCTACAAGGCTGTTAGATATGACCTCACAGTGAAGGGAGATGTTGTGTGTAAAGGGTGATCAAAGAGATTGACTCCATGCTTCCCTGTTCACACACAGCCGTCTCTCTCTGACACACACACACACACACCCTAAGAGGGTTGCACTTTGGCTCTGGGTGTTAGACCTCAACTCTGGAAGTGTCTGTAAATAAATGGTTTTGCCACTGTAGCCAGACATTCCCCGATGCTGTGGAGCCAGCTTAGCCACAAGCTGCTAGCGTAACAACTACCGCTACTCAGCCAACAGAGAACTGCTGCGGAGCCAGCTTAGCCACAAGCTGCTAGCGTAACAACTACCGCTACTCAGCCAACAGAGAACTGCTGCTTAGAACTACCGCTCTCAGCCAACAGAGAACTGCTGTGGAGCCAGCTTAGCCACAAGCTGCTAGCGTAACAACTACCGCTACTCAGCCAACAGAGAACTGCTGTGGAGCCCAGCTTAGCCACAAGCTGCTAGCGTAGAACTACCGCTACTCAGCCAACAGAGAACTGCTGCGGAGCCAGCTTAGCCACAAGCTGCTAGCGTAACAACTACCGCTACTCAGCCAACAGAGAACTGCTGCGGAGCCAGCTTAGCCACAAGCTGCTAGCGTAACAACTACCGCTACTCAGCCAACAGAGAACTGCTGCGGAGCCAGCTTAGCCACAAGCTGCTAGCGTAACAACTACCGCAACTACTCAGCCAACAGAGAACTGCTGCGGAGCCAGCTTAGCCACAAGCTGCTAGCGTAACAACTACCGCTACTCAGCCAACAGAGAACTGCTGCGGAGCCAGCTTAGCCACAAGCTGCTAGCGTAACAACTACCGCTACTCAGCCAACAGAGAACTGCTGCGGAGCCAGCTTAGCCACAAGCTGCTAGCGTAACAACTACCGCTACTCAGCCAACAGAGAACTGCTGCGGAGCCAGCTTAGCCACAAGCTGCTAGCGTAACAAACAGAGAACTGCCGCGGACCGCTACTCAGCCAACAGAGAGAGAACTGCTGCGAGCCAGCTTAGCCACAAGCTGCTAGCGTAACAACTACCGCTACTCAGCCAACAGAGAACTGCTGCGGAGCCAGCTTAGCCACAAGCTGCTAGCGTAACAACTACCGCTACTCAGCCAACAGAGAACTGCTGCGGAGCCAGCTTAGCCACAAGCTGCTAGCGTAACAACTACCGCTACTCAGCCAACAGAGAACTGCTGTGGAGCCAGCTTAGCCACAACAGCTGCTAGCGTAACAGAAACTACCGCTACTCAGCCAACAGAGAACTGCTGCGGAGCCAGCTTAGCCACAAGCTGCTAGCGTAACAACTACCGCTGCTCAGCCAACAGAGAACTGCTGCGGAGCCAGCTTAGCCACAAGCTGCTAGCGTAACAACTACCGCTACTCAGCCAACAGAGAACTGCTGCGGAGCCAGCTTAGCCACAAGCTGCTAGCGTAACAACTACCGCTAAACAGAGAACTGCTGCGGAGCCAGCTTAGCCACAAGCTGCTAGCGTAACAACTACCGCCACTCAGCCAACAGAGAACTGCTAGCGGAGCCAACAGAGAACTGCTAGGAGCCACAAGCTGCTAGCGTAACAACTACCGCTACTCAGCCAACAGAGAACTGCTGCGGAGCCAGCTTAGCCACAAGCTGCTAGCGTAACAACTACCGCTACTCAGCCAACAGAGAACTGCTGCGGAGCCAGCTTAGCCACAAGCTGCTAGCGTAACAACTACCGCTACTCAGCCAACAGAGAACTGCTGTGGAGCCAGCTTAGCCACAAGCTGCTGCGTAACAACTACCGCTGCTCAGCCAACAGAGAACTGCTGAGGAGCCAGCTTAGCCACAAGCTGCTAGCGTAACAACTACCGCTGCTCAGCCAACAGAGAACTGCTGCGGAGCCAGCTTAGCCACAAGCTGCTAGCGTAACAACTACCGCTACTCAGCCAACAGAGAACTGCTGCGGAGCCAGCTTAGCCACAAGCTGCTAGCGTAACAACTACCGCTTACTCAGCCAACAGAGAACTGCTGAGGAGCCAGCTTAGCCACAAGCTGCTAGCGTAACAACTACCGCTACTCAGCCAACAGAGAACTGCTGCGGAGCCAGCTTAGCCACAAGCTGCTAGCGTAATAACCACCGCTACTCAGCCAACAGAGAACTGCTGCGGAGCCAGCTTAGCCACAAGCTGCTAGCGTAACAACTACCGCTACTCAGCCAACAGAGAACTGCTGTGGAGCCAGTAGCCACAAGCTGCTGCGTAACAACTACCGCTACTCAGCCAACAGAGAACTGCTGTGGAGCCAGCTTAGCCACAAGCTGCTAGCGTAACAACTACCGCTACTCAGCCAACAGAGAACTGCTGCGGAGCCAGCTTAGCCACAAGCTGCTAGCGTAACAACTACCGCTACTCAGCCAACAGAGAACTGCTGCGAGCCAGCTTAGCCACAAGCTGCTAGCGTAACAACTACCGCTACTCAGCCAACAGAGAACTGCTGCGGAGCCAGCTTAGCCACAAGCTGCTAGCGTAACAACTACCGCTACTCAGCCAACAGAGAACTGCTGCGGAGCCAGCTTAGCCACAAGCTGCTAGCGTAACAACTACCGCTACTCAGCCAACAGAGAACTGCTGCGGAGCCAGCTTAGCCACAAGCTGCTAGCGTAACAACTACCGCTACTCAGCCAACAGAGAACTGCTGAGGAGCCAGCTTAGCCACAAGCTGCTAGCGAGAACTAACCAGCTTACCACCAACAGAGAACTGCTGCGGAGCCAGCTTAGCCACAAGCTGCTAGCGTAACAGCTACTCAGCCAACAGAGAACTGCTGCGGAGCCAGCTTAGCCACAAGCTGCTAGCGTAACAACTACCGCTACTCAGCCAACAGAGAACTGCTGCGGAGCACAAGCTGCTAGCGTAACAACAGCTTAGCTGCTCACAGAGAACTGCTGCGGAGCCAGCTTAGCCACAAGCTGCTAGCGTAACACTACCGCTACTCAGCCAACAGAGAACTGCTGCGGAGCCAGCTTAGCCACAAGCTGCTAGCGTAACAACTACCGCTACTCAGCCAACAGAGAACTGCTGAGGAGCCAGCTTAGCCACAAGCTGCTAGCGTAACAACTACCGCTACTCAGCCAACAGAGAACTGCTGGGAGCCAGCTTAGCCACAAGCTGCTAGCGTAACAACTACCGCTACTCAGCCAACAGAGAACTGCTGAGGAGCCAGCTTAGCCACAAGCTGCTAGCGTAACAACTACCGCTACTCAGCCAACAGAGAACTGCTGCGGAGCCAGCTTAGCCACAAGCTGCTAGCGTGCTACAACTACCGCTACTCAGCCAACAGAGAACTGCTGTGGAGCCAGCTTAGCCACAAGCTGCTAGCGTAACAACTACCGCTACTCAGCCAACAGAGAACTGCTGGCGAGCCAGCTTAGCCACAAGCTGCTAGCGTAACAACTACCGCTACTCAGCCAACAGAGAACTGCTGTGGAGCCAGCTTAGCCACAAGCTGCTAGCGTAACAAGCTGCTACGTAACGCTACTCAGCCAACAGAGAACTGCTGCGGAGCCAGCTTAGCCACAAGCTGCTAGCGTAACAACTACCGCTACTCAGCCAACAGAGAACTGCTGCGGAGCCAGCTTAGCCACAAGCTGCTAGCGTAACAACTACCGCTACTCAGCCAACAGAGAACTGCTGCGGAGCCAGCTTAGCCACAAGCTGCTAGCGTAACAACTACCGCTACTCAGCCAACAGAGAACTGCTGCGGAGCCTAGCTTAGCCACAGAGCTGCTAGCGTAACAACTGCTACCGCTACTCAGCCAACAGAGAACTGCTGCGGAGCCAGCTTAGCCACAAGCTGCTAGCGTAACAACTACCGCTACTCAGCCAACAGAGAACTGCTGAGGAGCCAGCTTAGCCACAAGCTGCTAGCGTAACAACTACCGCTACTCAGCCACCAGAGAACTGCTGCGGAGCCAGCTTAGCCACAACTCAGCCAACAGAGAACTGCTGAGAACTGCTAACAACTGCTACTCAGCCAACAGAGAACTGCTGCGGAGCCAGCTTAGCCACAAGCTGCTAGCGTAACAACTACCGCTACTCAGCCAACAGAGAACTGCTGCGGAGCCAGCTTAGCCACAAGCTGCTAGCGTAACAACCACCGCTACTCAGCCAACAGAGAACTGCTGCGGAGCCAGCTTAGCCACAAGCTGCTAGCGTAACAACTACCGCTACTCAGCCAACAGAGAACTGCTGTGGAGCCAGCTTAGCCACAAGCTGCTAGCGTAACAACTACCGCTACTCAGCCAACAGAGAACTGCTGCGGAGCCAGCTTAGCCACAAGCTGCTAGCGTAACAACTACCGCTACTCAGCCAACAGAGAACTGCTGCGGAGCCAGCTTAGCCACAAGCTGCTAGCGTAACAACTACCGCTGCTCAGCCAACAGAGAACTGCTGTGGAGCCAGCTTAGCCACAAGCTGCTAGCGTAACAACTACCGCTGCTCAGCCAACAGAGAACTGCTGAGGAGCCTGCTCGCACCCCACTGCTTTCAATGCTACGCTTCTAAATGTAACTTTCCATAGATTCCAAACTGTTTAATCTCATTATTTCATGTATAATGATAGCCAAATGGGCGATGTAGAAGTATTGGCCCGTATACAGTAACACTGTTCTATGGTTAAAGAGTGAAAATGAATTTGATTGAGCCTGTGCAATATGTTGACCAATTGGTATTCCATGGACTTTGGAGGGTTAAGTAAAATATATTAGGGAAAAGTATGTTCTCTCTCTACCTCTCTCTCTCTACACCTCTCTCTCTCTATATATGTACCTCGAAGGTTTGAAATATGTCCCTGCCCTCTCAAACAATATTTGACTTAGATTAAATGATAAGATCAACTCAGCACCCAAACACTTAAAAACAGTCTCAAAACCTTAAACACATGCTCTTTATCGCTCCATTTGATTTATTTAACCCTTCATTTACCAGGAAAGTTTAATTTACCAGTGTAACGGCAGATCTCTCTTCGTCTGAAGAGGAGTAAGGATCGGACCAAGATGCAGCGTTGTAAGTGTCCATGATGATTACTTTAATAAATAAACTGAACACTATAAAATACAAAACAATAAATGTGAACATGAACAAAACCGAAACAGTACCGTGTGGCGACAGACACGGACACAAACACCAACAAACCAACAGTGAAACCCAGGCTACCCAAGTATGATTCTCAATCAGAGACAACTAACAACACCTGCCTCTGATTGAGAACCATACTAGGCTGAAACAGAAACCAAACATTGAAAAACAAACAGACTGCCCACCCCAACTCACGCCCTGACCATACTAAATGAAGACAAAACAAAGGAAATAAAGGTCAGAACGTGACAGTACCCCCCCCCCCCAAAGGTGCGGACTCTGGCCGCAAAACCTGAACCTATAGTGGAGGGTCTGGGTGGGCGTCTGTCCGCGGTGGCGGGACGTGGACCCCACTTCACCATATTTTTGATGCGCCTCTTAGCCCGCCTCTGGCTTCTTTAGAGCGGCGACCCTCGCCGCCGATCTTGGGCTGCGGACACATGCCACAGGTCCCGAATGGACGGGAGACTCCGGCAGCGCCGGGCAGGCGGGAGACTCCGGACTCCGGCAGCTCCGGAGTGAAGGGCGGCGCCGGCGGCTCCTGCGGCCCCTGGCTGGCTGATGGCTCGGGACAGACGGGAGACTCTGGCGGCTCGGGACAGACGGGAGACTCTGGCGGCTCGGGACAGACGGGAGACTCTGGCGGCTCTGGAGAGAAGGGAGACTCTGGCGGCTCTGGAGAGAAGGGAGACTCTGGCGGCGCTGGACAGACGTGAGCACCTGTAGGCAGAAGATGGCGAGACAGCCCGGTGCTGGGGGCTGCCACCGGAGGGCTGGTGCGTGGAGGTGGCACTGGATAGACCAGACCGTGCAGGCGCACTGGAGCTCTTGAGCACCGAGCCTGCCCAAACTTACCTGGTTGAATGCTCCCGGTAGCCAGGCCAGTGCGGCGAGGTGGAATAGCCCGCACTGGGCTGTGCTGGCGAACCGGGGACACCATGCGTAAGGCTGGTGCCATGTCCGCCGGCCCAAGGAGATGCACTGGAGACCAGATGCGTAAAGCCGGCTTCATGGCACCTGGCTCGATGCCCACTCTAGCCCGGCCGATACAAGGAGCTGGAATGTACCGCACCGGGCTATGCACACGCACTGGGGAGACTGTGTGCTCCACCGCATAACACGGTGCCTGCCCGGTCCCTCTCTCTCTCAGGTAAGCACGGGAAGTTGGCGCAGGTCTCCTACCTGGCTTCACCACACTCCCCGTGTGCCCCCCCAATACATTTTTGGGGCTGCCTCTCGGGCTTCCAGCCGCGCTGCCGTGCTGCCTCCTCATACCAGCGCCTCTCTGCCTTCGCTGCCTCCATCTCTGCCTTGGGCGGCGATATTCCCCTGGCTGTGCCCAGGGTCCTTTATCGTCCATAATCTCCTCCCAAGTCCAGGAGTCTTGTGTTTGCTGCTGCCCGTTACCACGCCGCTTCGTCCTTTTGTGGTGGGTGTTTCTGCAACGGCAGATCTCCTCTTCGTCTGAAGAGGAGTAAGGATCGGGCCAAGATGCACCATGGTAAGTGTTCATGATGATTACGTTAATAAATAAACTGAACACTATAAAATACAAAACAATAAATGTGACCATGAACGAAACCGAAACAGTACCGTGTGGCGACAAACACTCACACGGACACAAACACCCACAAACCAACAGTGAAACCCAGGCTACCTAAGTATGATTCTCAATCAGAGACAACTAACGACACCTGCCTCTGATTGAGAACCATACTAGGCTGGAACAGAAACCAAACATTGAAAAACAAACAGACTGCCCACCCCAACTCACACCCTGACTATACTAAATAAAGACAAAACAAAGGAAATAAAGGTCAGACAACCAGGAAAATTGACTGAGAAGACAATTTAATTTACCAGGAAAGTTGATTGAGAAGACATTTTAATTTACAGATAACGAGTTACAGAGGTGAGAAGAGAATTAAATATAGATGGTATCTCCACATATCATCAACAACAGCCACACATCACTTCTGATCTTCATCATCATCCCTCCAGACTCTGAGTTCTCCAACCCCTCAAATCCCAATTCTTGTTCACCCCGGACCATGCCACGACACAACGAAAAAAACATTCTTACACACGAGGAGGGCGTCGCCTCACTGTTAATGACTTGTCGAAGAAGGGAAAAAAGAGGTCCAGGAAAACAGAGGAGCATTCCTGTCTGGCCCGGCTGACATTAGTAGGCTGTCTAGGGGCTCAGTTAGGAGTCTAGGTGGGAAGTGGTGCCAGTGGAAGCCATGTCAACAGAGAGGGGAAAAAGATCCAGCTGGGGAGAGGAACCAAAGTATGATTAATCACTGGGGCCTGCCTGCTACTGGGATGTATATTCAGGGGGACCACTCAGGACCTCATTCATAACTCACGGTAGGGGGCAGGAATGTGATGTATGGGTGGTCAATGAGTTTACAGTGTCAGCTGTGACCCACTGCCTCAGAGAGAAGGCAGATGCACATGCAGGCAGACAGACAGACAGACAGACAGACAGACAGACAGACAGACAGACAGACAGACAGACAGACAGACAGACAGACAGACAGACATGCACATGCGCACAGACAGACAGACAGACAGACAGACAGACAGACAGACATGACAGACAGACAGTATGACAGACAGACAGACAGACAGACATGCACACAGACAGACACACAGGCACGCACTCATGCACACAGACAGACAGACAGATATAGACAGACAGACAGACAGACAGACAGACAGACAGACAGACAGACATAACGAACAGACATATCCATTAACAGGCAATCAGACAGACATCACAAAGACAGAACAGACAGACAGACAGACAGACAGACAGACAGACAGACAGACAGACAGACAGGCAGGCAGGCAGGACAGACAGACAGACAGACAGACAGACAGACAGACAGACAGACAGACAGACAGACAGACAGACAGACAGACCACAACATACACAGGTCTTTAATGTAAAATCATATTGCAGTTCCAGGGGTGTGGTGTTCTAAACTCTGATAGCTACTTGAATCAGCATTGTGTAGACCAGGAGCTGTTTTTAAATCAGCATTGTGTAGACCAGGAGCTGTTTTTAAACAGGAGCTGTTGCTGGACAGGAGCTGTTTTTAATCATCAGGAGCTGTTGCTGGACAGGAGCTGTTTGTAATCAGGAGCTGTTGCTGGACCATGAGCTGTTTGTAAACAGGAGCTGTTGCTGGACAGGAGCTGTTTTTAAACAGGAGCTGTTGCTGGACAGGAGCTGTTTTTAAACAGGAGCTGTTGCTGGACAGGAGCTGTTTGTAAACAGGAGCTGTTGCTGGACAGGAGCTGTTTGTAAACAGGAGCTGTTGCTAGACATCGTTGTCTCCAAACTGTTTTCCAGGTCTTTCCTCCAGCTCCTATTGGAGTCAGTGAAGTACAGTGAAGACCTGCCTTTTAATAGCACTGAGACTCCTTTCAGCATGTTGCTGGACAGGGCTGTTCCTCATCAATCTGATGAGATCTGTTTTCAAACAGGAGCTGTTGCTGGACAGGAGCTTTTTTAAACCTTTATTTAAACAGGCAAGTCAGTTTTTAAGGAGCTGTTTTCTGTTTTTCAAGCTGACAGGAGCCGTTGCTGGACAGGAACAGCTGTTTTAAACAGGAGCTGTTCAGCTGGACAGAAGCAGTTTGTACCTTGTCAGCTCGGGGTTGAAACAGGAGCTACTAGCTCCAACGACAGGGAGCTGTACCCTAACCATGGAGATGGGGACAAACTCTCAGGCCACCACTGTAAACAGTAATTTACACTGGAGTGGACACAATGCAGGCCAGACACAGATACAGAGGTGTAATTTACAGGAGTGGACACAATGCAGGCAGACACAGATACAGAGGTGTAATTTACACTGGAGTGGACACAATGCAGGCCAGACAGCACAGAGGTGTAATTTACACTGGAGTGGACACAATGCAGGCCAGACACAGATACAGAGGTGTAATTTACACTGGAGTGGACACAATGCAGGCCAGACACAGATTTCAGAGGTGTAATTTACACTCCTAGTGGACACAATGCAGGCCAGACCCAGATACAGAGGTGTAATTTACACTGGAGTGGACACAATGCAGGCCAGATGACAGATACACTCAGAGGTGTATTTACACTGGAGTGGGGACAATGCAGGCTCACAGACTGCAGAGGTGTAATTTACACTGGAGTGGACACAATGCAGGCCAGACACAGATACAGAGGTGTAATTTACACTGGAGTGGACACAATGCAGGCCAGACACAGATACAGAGGTGTAATTTACACTGGAGTGGACACAATGCAGGCCAGACACAGATACAGAGGTGTAATTTACACTAGAGTGGACACAATGCAGGCCACAGAGGTGGTTCTTAGTACATGAGTCAATAATAAAGATATTTTAGGTAGATTCTCAGGATCAATTATGGAGTAAAAGGTTTCACCTGTGTGACATGAGTCATGACAGCAATACAATCTCTCTCTCTCTCTCTCTCTCTCTCTCTCTCTCTCTCTCTCTCTCTCTCTCTCTCTCTCTCTCTCTCTCTCTCTCTCTCTCTCTCTTTCTCTCTCTCTCTCTTTCCCTGCTTATCTCCTTTCTCAATCTTTCTTGTATTTTCCTCATCCCCCTTCTGTGCATGTTTCAAGGCTTTTGGTATGTCAACAACTTGCTTCCAAGTATGGTGTGCCATATGATCATTTTGGGTAACAAGTCTGGGCATTTGGAATATCCCATCTCATTCCCTAAATCTCTCTCCCAATCTCTCTCCGGCACGGAGGAGTAGCATGGAAGAGATTTGGCTCAGTAGTACATTCCAAGATCAATTACAGCTGTAAGAAGTCAGCTTTGTGTCTTTTTGTGTGTTCTTTCTGAAGTGGTGTCTCTGTTGGTGTTCTGTAAGATGTCAGCTTTGTGTCTTTCTGTTGGTGTTCTAATGTAAGAAGTCAGCTTTGTGTCTTTCTGTTGGTGTTCTGCTGTAAGATGTCAGCTTTGTGTCTTCCTGTTGGTGTTCTGCTGTAAGAAGTCAGCTTTGTGTCTTTCTGTTGGTGTTCTGCTGTAAGAAGTCAGCTTTGTGTCTTTCTGTTGGTGTTCTGCTGTAAGAAGTCAGCTTTGTGTCTTCCTGTTGGTGTTCTGCTGTAGGAAGTCAGCTTTGTGTCTTCCTGTTGGTGTTCTGCTGTAAGAAGTCAGCTTTGTGTCTTTCTGTTGGTGTTCTGCTGTAGGAAGTCAGCTTTGTGTCTTCCTGTTGGTGTTCTAATGTAAGAAGTCAGCTTTGTGTCTTTCTGTCGGTGTTCTAATGTAAGAAGTCAGCTTTGTGTCTTTCTGTTGGTGTTCTGCTGTAAGAAGTCAGCTTTGTGTCTTTCTGTTGGTGTTCTAATGTAAGAAGTCAGCTTTGTGTCTTTCTGTTGGTGTTCTGCTGTAAGAAGTCAGCTTTGTGTCTTCCTGTTGGTGTTCTGCTGTAAGAAGTCAGCTTTGTGTCTTTCTGTTGGTGTTCTGCTGTAAGAAGTCAGCTTTGTGTCTTTCTGTTGGTGTTCTAATGTAAGAAGTCAGCTTTGTGTCTTCCTGGCATGAAATGTCATAACTTCCCGTCTTCACTGCATCAAAAGATCAAGCCCTCTTTTCTCTCTTTCTCTCTCTCCTCTTTCTCTCCCTCCCTCTCTCATTCTCTGGCTGGCCTTCCCACTCCTCCTTCCCCCTCTCTCTATTGCCTTTCCCTCACGTTCACCCCTTCGCGTGGCCCCACCAACATACATCCCCCCACCAGTCTCAACATTCCACATGCGGAACACCTTCGAACACTGGGTAAACCCGGGGAGTAACAGAGATATCAGCTGCCTCTGTCTCTCGCTGCCTGCCTGCCTGCCACCCTCTTCCAACCCAGTACAACAAAGCACTGGGAAGCCTGGGAGAAAAATGTAGTGCAGTATTTTTCCGGACAACATGACATCAAGCCAGCAACTGTTGGACTAGTGGGCTCTCAGAGAGCACACACACAGCAATACATGAGGGGTGGAGGTCAGGGCATGTGGTCCCTGTGTCTATAGCTTGCCGTGTGTTTTGTCTTAAGCCCCCGGGAGAATTCTCTCCTGGTCCCTCTCATGTCTGTGGGACATAGGGGCCAGCTGTGTCGACAGAGACTTAGCTTATGGGATTCCTCTTGTCTGAACACACACATTTACGCTAGGACAAAGGGCGTGCGCACACACACATAACAACTAACTGGTGTTAACCTGAAGTTACAACCTGTCACCACATGGGGGCGTATTATGATCATTGTCTACAGCCAATCAGAATACTTTTTATTCACCAAGTACATCTACTCAGTCAGAGTACCAGTCACCTGGTGAAATGGTGCAGTGAAATGCTGCTAGTGAAATGGTGCCTGGTGAAATGGTGCTGCTAGTGAAATGGTGCTGCTAGTGAAATGGTGCTGCTAGTGAAGTGAAATGTGCTGCTGGTGAAATGGTGCTGCTAGTGAAATGGTGCTGCTGGTGAAATGTGAAATGGTGCTGCTAGTGAAGTGGTGCTGCCAGTGAAATGGTGCTGCTGGTGAAATGGTGCTGCTAGTGAAATGGTGCTGCTAGTGAAGTGGTGCTGCTAGTGAAGTGGTGCTGCTAGTGAAATGTTGCTGCTGGTGAAATGGTGCTGCTAGTGAAATGGTGCTGCTAGTGAAATGGTGCTGCTAGTGAAATGGTGCTGCTAGTGAAATGGTGCTGCTAGTGAAATGGTGCTGCTAGTGAAATGGTGCTGCTAGTGAAATGGTGCTGCTAGTGACAGACAATATAGAGACAGAAAACAGACAGAGGAATTTACACAAAGTCCAATATTATGATGCACACTTTAAACTCCTGTTGTGTGTGTGCGTGACTCGTTCATACTGCAATACTATATTATACTATTGTTTATAATAGTATTTGCATGATATAATGTGTATATATGATATGTTACAGAGTATGTGTGGATACAGTACCCTCCTGATTCTGTCTACACTTGGCAAGAGGCAGTGAATGTGCGCCCTCATGTGGTGGAAAGTTGTTACATCCTTAAAGAGAAGTTAAGAGCGGAGCACAGACACACACACACACACACAGACACAGACACACAGACACAGACACAGACACAGACACAGACACAGACACACACACACACACAGACACAGACACAGACACAGACACAGAGACACACACACAGACACACACACACACACGTGTGTTTGTTTTACTATCCTTGTGAGGTCCGAACGATTGATTTTCATTCAAAATCCTATTTTCCCAAACCCTTCATGTACCCATGTCACTAACCGTAACCCTAACCTTAACCCCAAACCTCTAACCCCATGAACCTAACCCTCAAACAAACCCCTAAGCCTAAAATAGCCTTTTTGCCTTGTGGGGACCAGAAAAATGTCCCCAGAATTTCCCTTGTTTACACTCCTTGTGAGGACTTCTGGTCCCCACAAGACTTCTGTTTCCAACAAGCATAGTACAAGGAAACACACATGTAATGACTGCCTATCTATGCAGGTTACTCTACACCCCACCCTTGATAAAGTTCAACTCAGGGAGTTTGACAGCTCTCCAGTGACCAAGTCCATCTGATGTACACTGGGAATGAGATTGTTTAGACATAGAGAGATAATAAACCACTGCATAAACCAAAAGGTTTAAAAGCTGTGACCAAGTGCTTCTCAACGTTTGGTTGAAAACAAGTGGAGGTTGTTAAGATTAAAAGTTTTAAAAAAAATGTTGTTAAAAGTGAAAGTAATCTTTAGGGGATGACACATTGTGTGAGAAAATGGCTTTCAAATCATCCCTCCCGGAGGAAGATCTGTCCTGTGACATATTCCTGGATCCTGTCATTCTGTTTTGTAGCCACAGCGTCTGCAAAGCCTGTCTGGATCTATGGTGTAAAGGGAAGGAATCTCCAGAATGTCCAGTTTTCAGAGGAAGTTCCTCAATGGAGCCACCTATGAACCTGGCTTTGAGGAACCTGTGTGAGGCCTTCTTACAGGAGAGAAGTCCAAAAGCTTTAGCGGGGTCTGAGGCAGGGTCTGATGTAGGGTCTGAGGCAGGGTCTGAGGCAGGGTCTGATGTAGGGTCTGAGGCAGGGTCTGAGGCAGGGTCTGATGTAGGGTCTGAGGCAGGGTCTGAGGCAGGGTTTAATAGCTTCCCCAGAAACGTGCCTCCATCCCGGAACCACCCAGTATTCCTGTTCAAACCGGAAATTATATTTAAAAGAATATAATGCCATCAGAAAAAAAACAGACATAATTGTACCAATGAAAATGTTGAAATATACTCATTAATCTAAACGTTTCTTGTTGCATTTGTTGCAATTTAATAATCAACTCTAATTTCTCACAAAGTCAACAAAATATTTCATTGATGTAGGACGTGCGCCTACACATGGTAGAGCCGTGCGTGTAGCCTACACATGGTAGTCAGCACTTCAATTTATAGACGCCACGCAATAAAGTTCTGTTTTCTACTGGAGACGTTATGTTGAGCAGCCTAAATGTGTTAGTCTGCTTGTTTTGTGATCTAATATGGGAATGAAGCCTGAGAGTCGACATGTCCATTTCACCTAACTACTGCATTCACCTGTACATATTTAGTATTTTTGCATTAGTGCGGCATAGAAATGGTGTAGTATTATGTGTAGTAAATAGTGTAGTATTGTGTGCAGTAAATGGTGTAGTAAATAGTGTAGTAAATAGTGTAGTAGTATGTGCAGTAAATGGTGTAGTAAATAGTGTAGTATTGTGTGTAGTAAATAGTGTAGTATTGTGTGCAGTCAATTGTGTAGTATTGTGTGTAGTAAATGGTGTAGTAAATGGTGTAGTATTATGTGTAGTAAATGGTGTAGTATTATGTGTAGTAAATAGTGTAGTATTATGTGTAGTAAATAGTGTAGTATTATGTGTAGTAAATGGTGTAGTAAATGGTGTAGTATATGGTGTAGTATTATGTGTAGTAAATGGTGTAATTATTAAGTGTAGTTAAATGGTGTAGTATTATGTGTAGTAAATGGTGTAGTATTATGTGTAGTAAATGGTGTAGTATTATGTGTAGTAAATGGTGTAGTATTATGTGTAGTAAATGGTGTAGTAAATGGTGTAGTATTATGTGTATTGGTGTATTATTAGTCCACAGTCCCCATCAGTCTCTCTAGTTTCACAGGAACTTCAAGTAGGACAAGCATGATCTGAAAATCTATGAGGGAATCAACATGACAAGGTTGTCCAAAGTTGAAGAAATATTAATATATATTTAACTCGGCAAGTCAGTTACAAATTCTCAAATTCTCAATGACGGCTTTGGAACAGTGGGTTAACTGCCTTGTTCAGGGGCAGAACAACAGATGATTTACCTTGTCAGCTCAGGGATTGGATCTAGCAACCTTTTGGTTACTGGTCCAACACTATAACCATTAGGCTACCTGCCACCAAATAAATGGGGGGAGGGGGGGGTGTTGAGAGATATATTGGTCCACGAATACAGGACTAGTAAAGGCCTAGTACACTACGTTGTGAAAAAAAATCAAACAAAAATGTATAAAAAATCCAAATAAAAGGTCTATTTTTCAGGTGGTGCAGAAGCTTCAGCACCCCTCTACCTCCTGCAGCTTGGTGTTATGGATACTGGAGTAGATGGACTGTCTTTTCAACATGTCATCATCATTGTTGGTGTTGGTTTGATCACACAATTGTTGGTGAATGATATTTATATTAGTCAACAAACAAACGAACCCATTGTGCTGTCTGTAATGTGTAACGTGAAACGGACCTAGCGCTTGTTTGCTAACTAACATGGCAACCAATAAAATGTCATCGCGGGTTGCTTTTGTCGCCGTGCCCATTTAAACTGAGATTGACAGAGAACAATCTTCTGTCAATGTCAATGTTAATAATAAAACAATATAAAAATGTCTAATTGTTAAACAGAAGAATATAAGTGATGGTGGACAGTAATATTTCCAGATGCCACATCACCATGAGAGCTGCGTAGGGTTGCAAAGGGAGGGTATATGACTGGAAACGTTCAAAGTTACCAGTTAACTATCAGATGACATCTAGTGGCCTTTTTGAGTACTTCGGTTTACAGGTGTCTAAGGGCCTCGACACAAAGGATATACAATGGTCCTCATCGCTATAACATCACCCTGCGGTTTGATAGCGCTCCAAACTGTATCATGTAACACAGTCTAATGTTGATATGGTTAAAAACAAACAAAATGATTTACCAGATTTAATTAAAGCACTGATTTGATCTGTTGTTGTTATTTGCGTCTGTTTTACACATTTTCCAGGTTGGTGCAACAAGTCAGACATCTTCAAGTAACACTATTCTCTTGTTGATGTTATTTCATAACTGTTCTATGATGGTCTAATGACACAGAGAGAAATTAACATGTATTTACTGGGTAATTAGGGAAATTCTAAGTTTGAGTGTTGAATCATTCATTTTGTGGATATTGAGTGTATTTAAGGTCAGATATTTCAGGTATAGCTCATTTCGGGCCTGGAGATCAGGGTGGTGCTGGGAAGTTTCCTCAGAGCACTGCTGTAGTACTGGAGAAGGTTCCTCATAGCACTGCTGTAGTACTGGAGAAGGTTCCTCATAGCACTGCTGTAGTACAGGAGAAGTTCTCATAGCACTGCTGTAGTACTGGAGAAGTTTCCTCATAGCACTGCTGTAGTACTGGAGAAGGTTCCTCATAGCACTGCTGTAGTACTGGAGAAGGTTCCTCATAGCACTGCTGTAGTACTGGAGAAGTTTCCTCATAGCACTGCTGTAGTACTGGAGAAGGTTCCTCATAGCACTGCTGTAGTACTGGAGAAGGTTCCTGATAGCACTGCTGTAGTACTGGAGAAGTTTCCTGATAGCACTGCTGTAGTACTGGAGAAGGTTCCTCATAGCACAGCTGTAGTACTGGAGAAGGTTCCTCATAGCACTGCTGTAGTACTGGAGAAGGTTCCTCATAGCACTGCTGTATTTCTGGAGAAGGTTCCTCATAGCACTGCTGTAGTACAGGAGAAGGTTCCTCATAGCACTGCTGTAGTACAGGAGAAGGTTCCTCATAGCACTGCTGTAGTACTGGAGAAGGTTCCTCATAGCACTGCTGTAGTACAGGAGAAGTTTCCTCATAGCACTGCTGTAGTACTGGAGAAGTTTCCTCATAGCACTGCTGTAGTACTGGAGAAGGTTCCTCATAGCACTGCTGTAGTACTGGAGGAGGTTCCTGATAGCACTGCTGTAGTACTGGAGAAGGTTCCTCATAGCACTGCTGTAGTACAGGAGAAGTTCTCATAGCACTGCTGTAGTACTGGAGTAGGTTCCTGATAGCACTGCTGTAGTACTGGAGAAGGTTCCTCATAGCACTGCTGTAGTACTGGAGAAGGTTCCTCATAGCACTGCTGTAGTACAGGAGAAGTTCTCATAGCACTGCTGTAGTACTGGAGAAGTTTCCTCATAGCACTGCTGTAGTACTGGAGAAGGTTCCTCATAGCACTGCTGTAGTACTGGAGAAGGTTCCTCATAGCACTGCTGTAGTACTGGAGAAGTTTCCTCATAGCACTGCTGTAGTACTGGAGAAGGTTCCTCATAGCACTGCTGTAGTACTGGAGAAGGTTCCTGATAGCACTGCTGTAGTACTGGAGAAGTTTCCTGATAGCACTGCTGTAGTACTGGAGAAGGTTCCTGATAGCACTGCTGTA
The DNA here is from genome assembly GCF_036934945.1 of Oncorhynchus masou masou. Lineage (NCBI taxonomy): Eukaryota > Metazoa > Chordata > Actinopteri > Salmoniformes > Salmonidae > Oncorhynchus > Oncorhynchus masou. The sequence continues at coordinate 11,269,664 of NC_088213.1, read as the reverse complement.
GTACTGGAGAAGGTTCCTGATAGCACTGCTGTAGTACTGGAGAAGGTTCCTGATAGCACTGCTGTAGTACTGAGAAGGTTCCTCATAGCACTGCTGTAGTACTGGAGAAGGTTCCTCATAGCACTGCTGTAGTACTGGAGAAGGTTCCTCATAGCACTGCTGTAGTATTGGAGAAGGTTCCTGATAGCACTGCTGTAGTACTGGAGAAGGTTCCTGATAGCACTGCTGTATTACTGGAGAAGGTTCCTCATAGCACTGCTGTAGTACTGGAGAAGGTTCCTCATAGCACTGCTGTAGTACTGGAGAAGGTTCCTGATAGCACTGCTGTAGTACTGGAGAAGGTTCCTGATAGCACTGCTGTAGTACTGGAGAAGGTTCCTCATAGCACTGCTGTAGTACAGGAGAAGGTTCCTCATAGCACTGCTGTAGTACTGGAGAAGGTTCCTGATAGCACTGCTGTAGTACTGGAGAAGGTTCCTGATTGCACTGATGTAGTACTGGAGAAGGTTCCTGATAGCACTGCTGTAGTACTGGAGAAGGTTCCTGATAGCACTGCTGTAGTACAGGAGAAGGTTCCTCATAGCACTGCTGTAGTACTGGAGAAGGTTCATCATGGCACTGCTGTAGTACTGGAGAAGGTTCCTCATGGCACTGCTGTAGTACTGGAGAAGGTTCCTGATAGCACTGCTGTAGTACTGGAGAAGGTTCCTCATAGCACTGCTGTAGTACTGGAGAAGGTTCCTCATAGCACTGCTGTAGTACTGGAGAAGGTTCCTGATAGCACTGCTGTAGTACTGGAGAAGGTTCCTGATAGCACTGCTGTAGTACTGGAGAAGGTTCCTCATAGCACTGCTGTAGTACTGAGAAGGTTCCTCATAGCACTGCTGTAGTACTGGAGAAGGTTCCTGATAGCACTGCTGTAGTACTGGAGAAGGTTCCTCATAGCACTGCTGTAGTACTGGAGAAGGTTCCTGATAGCACTGCTGTAGTACTGGAGAAGGTTCCTCATGGCACTGCTGTAGTACTGGAGAAGGTTCATGATAGCATGTCCCCAGACATGCTGGTGTTGTTGGTGGAGACAATCTCTGGCCTAGAGGAAGACTACTTCTCTCTGGAGATCATCAGAGAGACAAACACAGCAGTTGTGACCTTCTTCAAACCCAATGGTAGGTCGCAGCTCCATAGTTTCCTTCTCTAATATAAACTATTTAGAGTTTGACTAACAAATAATATAATAATAATAATACCCAAAATTACATATTGCAGAAGAAGGGAACATACAGGAAGGAGCTCTATGATAATGAGGATATGAATGGTTTATCTTAAATTTTCAGAACAATTCCTCACCAACAGCAAGAGCAAAAAAGACTTCATGAAGCATGGTTTGATTGGCCGGGAGCTGCAACGGTGTCACAGTGTGAGAGTGGAGAAGCTTTCCCCGTCCTAATTTAAGATATCTTGGAGCTCTACTCTGAGAGTTGGGGGGGCCCAGTGAATAGAATCACTATCATCTCTGAGGAGAAGGCAGCCATCGTCATCTTCCAGGAGCCAGAAGGTAAAAACCTGCTGAGTGAATCAACTATTTTGCTTGGGAGATTGACTTAATAATAATAACGATAATAATAATAATAATAAAATAGGAATGTGTTATTTTGTTAATATTGTTATTTGTATTTTGGGTACTATTTAATTAACACAATTTGAGGAATTAAACATACCTTTTGTGTTTAGTTTTTGCACAGCCTTTGCTACTCTGTCTTCTATGTAATTTCAGCTGTGGAGACAATAAAAAAATCAAAACCGTGTAATTTGCAAAGTCCAAGTCAACGTACTACAAGTCCTTGGGCACCGTCTTGTATGGCAGGAACAGGCCAATGTGGAAGCTGCCTGAACCCTTCACAGAGAGGTTGCATCCTGCTTCATGGTCATTCCTCTCCATGAAGAGACCATCAACGACCAGATGAAGGTCCGCTTCAGTCAGGTGGACATTGACAGTGCTGAGGTCAGGCTCAGCCCTCCACCGAACCCTCTGAAGCAAAAAGGACTAATGGAAACAAACACATTGATGGATGGAAACAGAATGCCTTTGTCAACAACGCCAGGAGTGGTTGGTGCAGAGTCAGATGCAGAGAGCAGAGGATACTGGGAAACCAACTTCATTAGGATTCCCAAAACCAAATGCCCAAAACCAACGGGTGAAAATCGACAGAAAATAGTCCAACCCAACACAGGGCACAAACGGGCAGGAGCATTAACACGCACAACCTGACGTACAGAAAAACAATCCCGCACAAAAATAGGCGGCCTAACAGGCTTTAAATAGACATGAATCAAGAAACAAAATAAGAGACAGGTGCAACCAATAAGACCAAACAAACAGAAAAGGAAAAGGGGATCGGTGGCGGCTAGCAGACCGGCCACGACGACCGCCGAGCGCCGCCCGAACAGGCAGGGGAGACACCTTCTAGTAGACCGGCCACGACGACCGCCGAGCGCCGCCCGAACAGGCAGGGGAGACGAGCACCGCCCGAACAGGCAGGGGAGACACCTTCTGTGGGAGTCGTGACAGCCTTGAACGTCTTCCATGACATCACGGAACTTGTTGTTGAAGTGCCCCAGTGTGGGAGGCGGTGGAGAAGGAAGTCCGCTCGGTGGTGAAAGAGGATGCCGTCCTGCTGATGGATGCATCCAGAGGGGCTCTGACAGCGGCCGGCCTGGCTGAAGACACAAAGCGGCTCAGGCGGACGGTGGAGAGCCTCATGAAGAGGGCCATGAGTCACATACAGAGGCAGAGGGACAGGGTCTCACAGGAGATGGACGTGTCCCCTGCTGGGTTCTACATCCTGCAGCAGGAAGGAATGCTGAAGCGCGCAGCAGACGAAGACCCAGATATGGGTCTCTCTTACAGAGACGACACCAAGAAGCTGGTTCTCTCAGGTCTTGTCGCAGAGGTGTAACAAGGTGCAGAACTGGATCCTGGAGAGGAAGCTCAGAATGAGTAAGTAGCAGCTGAGGCTGGACCCTCACATCCTGGACTTCCTGAGGTCAGTGGACAGTATGGAGATGTCCCAGGACCTGTTCACGCTCGGCACATCAGTGCTGTGTATAGCATGGAGGGTGGAGAGGTGCTCTGACTGGCAGCTCAGATACATCCTTGACTGACGCAGAGCAGATGGTGAAGACTGCCCTGTCCATGCAGAGCCTCATGGTGGAGGAGCAGGATGCGTGGAGGATACCTGGGTGGAAGGATCTGAACAGCCACCTGGTGGATACATACAACTCCCCAAAGAGGAAAACTGTGGTGATAAGGCTCCATCCAGAGAGCAGAGACAGAATTATTGTCTCTGGCTTTCTGGACCAGGTCAAAGAGGTCTGGACCTTTCTGGACCAGGTCAGAGAGGTCTGGACCTTTCTGGACCAGGTCAAAGAGGTCTGGACCTTTCTGGACCAGGTCAAAGAGGTCTGGACCTTTCTGGACCAGTTCAAAGAGGTCTGGACCTTTCTGGACCAGGTCAAAGAGGTCTGGACCTTTCTGGACCAGTTCAAAGAGGTCTGGACCTTTCTGGACCAGTTCAAAGAGGTCTGGACCTTTCTGGACCAGTTCAAAGAGGTCTGGACCTTTCTGGACCAGTTCAAAGAGGTCTGGACCTTTCTGGACCAGGTCAAAGAGGTCTGGACCTTTCTGGACCAGGTCAAAGAGGTCTGGACCTTTCTGGACCAGGTCAAAGAGGTCTGGACCTTTCTGGACCAGGTCAAAGAGGTCTGGACCTTTCTGGACCAGGTCAAAGAGGTCTGGACCTTTCTGGACCAGGTCAAAGAGGTCTGGACCTTTCTGGACCCGGTCAAAGAGGTTTGGACCTTTCTGGACCAGGTCAAAGAGGTCTGGACCTTTCTGGACCAGGTCAAAGAGGTCTGGACCTTTCTGGACCAGGTCAAAGAGGTCAGCAACTTTCTGGACCAGGTCAAAGAGGTCTGGACCTTTCGGGACCAGGTCAACGAGGTCTGGACCTTTCTGGACCAGGTCAAAGAGGTCAGCAACTTTCTGGAGGACTTTGTTGAAAACTACTTACAAGTCGACGTGGCTGTCTGTGTCAAGTCCAAGTTAAATTCATCCAGGAGAAAACATATCAGAACTGGAGACATTTTGCCAAAAGTGTGATGAGGTGAATGTCCGTTTTGACACCAGAAGGCTCAAAATCGTCCTCTCAGGGGCCTGTCTCTATGTCAAGATGGCCAAGGGATTCTTTCAGAAGACGGCAGCTGCCTTCTGCACTGATGAGCTCACCATCATGAAGTTTGGGGCAAGAAAGTACTTCCAAGACCAGGAGAGCATATTTGTATCCATGGTGATGAATGAGCATGGACATGTGATGTTTCTGCAGGAGGATTACATACTGGAGAACAAGTGTGTGAGTGTTATGAGTCGGCTACCAAGGGGACAAGAGAGAGTGAAGGAGAACGTTTTCACCAAGGTCAAAGGTCAGTGAATATGAAAGTGTGTGAGGTAGAAGACAATGTGATGTCTAAATGTACACAGGTTTTATTATTGATGTTTTTCCTGACGTTTCTTCCACCCAATAGATCTTTATGGGACCCAGTGATGGAAGCTTTGGCAATGAGAACGTTGTCATTACGGGTGAGGAGTTTTCTCCAACTGTGTTCCAGCTGTGTGCAGAGATCCCCCAGGCTGTGAGTCGTACCCGGCACTGGATTGAAAACCTTATCATGAAGGAGCAAACTGAGAGAATCATCAAGGACCCCACACATCAGCCAGCTGAGCAAGGCGGATGTGGAGCAGCTGCAGGCCATGCAGAGGGAGCTGACTGTCAGGGTCCGCCTGGAGATGAAGGGCCCCGACTCCCTGATCCGTCTGGAGGGCCTGAGCCGTGATTTGCTTACTGCAGACGGAATCATCGGGGACATGGTTGTGGAAAGGAAAGAACGTCAGACGATCAGTCTACCCGTTGAGCAGTCTGGGAGGATGGCAAAACCAAGACCACAATGTTGATTATGAGGCTAATGTCCTGTACAGAAAAGCTTCCAACATGAAGGGCAGAAGAGAAATGGAGTTATTGAGAAAATAACTGAAAGGTGACTATTATATGTTCTCATCTGTATGAATTAAATGTAGAAATAAATTAAAGTATTAACATCAGTGAGATCTGAAATAATTAGTTTAAATAAATATTTTGTCAGTTAAGCATAAGTTCTTATTTACAATGACAGCCTACCCCAGCCAAATCCAGATGACCCTGGGCCAATTGTGCACGGTCTTTGGGACTCCCAATCACAGCTGGATGTGACTCAGCCTGGATTTGAACCAGGGACTGTAGTGACACCCCTTATACTGAGATGCAGTGCCATAGACAGCTGCACCACTCAGGAGCCCATACTGAAGGAATATGTACAGAATTTAGACTTTTTTTATGACAGCATTTGTTGTGTCATGAATTGTTCACTAAAATACCAAACTGTCTCTCTTCTGTCCAGGTGACACCTTAGTGCTGACACACTGGGACGACATGAAGGGTTCCCTCTTAAAGCTGGTCAATCTGTCTCCAAGATTCAGGGACTACAAGGATGTGAAGACAGGGACCAACCTGACCATGGTTAAAGTATGTTCACGTTAGGGTTAATGAAAACTTAGGATCATGTTGTTACTGCAAGAGGTTATGTAAATTGATACTTGAATTTCACTACCTCGCTCAACTCCCTCGCTGGCAATGTTGTCTAAACCAGTTGAAGATGTCAGTTGTTATTTCCTTACTGTCCATAAAATCCTTTGTGGCACTTCAGTAAAAAATATATCACTTTCAAACTTTTTGTTGTACATTTTCTCATATTGGTAGAATGAACAAGTCCAGAACGAGACACTAATTCAATCAAATGTATTTATGAAGCCCTTCTTACATCAGCTGATGTCACAAAGTGCTGTACAGAAACCCAGCCTTAAACCCCAAACAGGATCTTACTTTGCAATATACCCATTGTTTTCACCAAGAGGACACGTCCCACCTGATGCACAAGGGTTCAAGCGCATGTACCTGGCCAGGGTTCTTGTTGGATACGACACTCAGAGACACCCAGGCTGGAGTATTCCCCTGACAAACCTTTAGGGAGGTGTAGTGCATGTACCTGGCCAGGGTTCTGGTTGGAGACGACACAGAGACACCCAGGCTGGAGTATTCCCCCTGACAAACCTTTAGGGAGGTGTAGTGCATGTACCTGGCCAGGGTTCTGGTTGGAGACGACACAGAGACACCCAGGCTGGATTATTCCCCCTGACAAACCTTTAGGGAGGTGTAGTGCATGTACCTGGTCAGGGTTCTGGTTGGAGACGACACAGAGACACCCAGGCTGGAGTATTCCCCCTGACAAACCTTTAGGGAGGTGTAGTGCATGTACCTGGCCAGGGTTCTGGTTGGAGACGACACAGAGACACCCAGGCTGGATTATTCCCCCTGACAAACCTTTAGAGAGGTGCAGTGCATGTACCTGGCCGGGGTTCTGGTTGGAGATGACACAGAGACACCCAGGCTGGAGTATTCCCCCTGACAAACCTTTAGGGAGGTGTAGTGCATGTACCTGGCCAGGGTTCTGGTTGGAGACGACACAGAGACACCCAGGCTGGATTATTCCCCTGACAAACCTTTAGGGAGGTGTAGTGCATGTACCTGGCCAGGGTTCTGGTTGGAGACGACACAGAGACACCCAGGCTGGATTATTCCCCTGACAAACCTTTAGGGAGGTGTAGTGCATGTACCTGGCCAGGGTTCTGGTTGGAGACGACACAGAGACACCCAGGCTGGATTATTCCCCTGACAAACCTTTAGGGAGGTGTAGTGCATGTACCTGGCCAGGGTTCTTGTTGGAGACGACACTCAGAGACACCCAGGCTGGAGTATTCCCCTGACAAACCTTTAGGGAGGTGTAGTGCATGTACCTGGCCAGGGTTCTGGTTGGAGACGACACTCAGAGACACCCAGGCTGGAGTATTCCCCCTGACAAACCTTTAGGGAGGTGTAGTGCATGTACCTGGCCAGGGTTCTTGTTGGAGACGACACTCAGAGACACCCAGGCTGGAGTATTCCCCCTGACAAACCTTTAGGGAGGTGTAGTGCATGTACCTGGCCAGGGTTCTGGTTGGAGATGACACAGAGACACCCAGGCTGGATTATTCCCCTGACAAACCTTTAGGGAGGTGTAGTGCATGTACCTGGCCAGGGTTCTGGTTGGAGACGACACAGAGACACCCAGGCTGGATTATTTCCCTGACAAACCTTTAGGGAGGTGTAGTGCATGTACCTGGCCGGGGTTCTGGTTGGAGACGACACTCAGAGACACCCAGGCTGGATTATTCCCCTGACAAACCTTTAGGGAGGTGTAGTGCATGTACCTGGCCAGGGTTCTGGTTGGAGACGACACTCAGAGACACCCAGGCTGGATTATTCCCCCTGACAAACCTTTAGGGAGGTGTAGTGCATGTACCTGGCCAGGGTTCTGGTTGGAGACGACACAGAGACACCCAGGCTGGATTATTCCCCCTGACAAACCTTTAGGGAGGTGTAGTGCATGTACCTGGCCAGGGTTCTGGTTGGAGACGACACAGAGACACCCAGGCTGGATTATTCCCCCTGACAAACCTTTAGGGAGGTGTAGTGCATGTACCTGGCCGGGGTTCTGGTTGGAGACGACACTCAGAGACACCCAGGCTGGATTATTCCCCTGACAAACCTTTAGGGAGGTGTAGTGCATGTACCTGGCCAGGGTTCTGGTTGGAGACGACACTCAGAGACACCCAGGCTGGAGTATTCCCCTGACAAACCTTTAGGGAGGTGTAGTGCATGTACCTGGCCAGGGTTCTGGTTGGAGACGACACAGAGACACCCAGGCTGGATTATTCCCCCTGACAAACCTTTAGGGAGGTGTAGTGCATGTACCTGGCCAGGGTTCTGGTTGGAGACGACACAGAGACACCCAGGCTGGAGTATTCCCCCTGACAAACCTTTAGGGAGGTGTGTGGACTTGTACGACAGTGTCACAGAAACACCTCCAACCACGTTTTCAATCTTCAATGATGTGCAGGATTATCCAGAGTTCCTTATAAACATTTCATTCAATTTAGTTGCAGGCTCCACGTATTTACAATAAACACCAATCCTTCATAGTGAAAAATGTATTTCATATATCTATTTAAATGTCTTTAAAGTTACAGCCATGTATGTGATTAGACACCATTAGCCAGCCCTGATACTGACCGTTTCTGGTTTAACTTTGGTTACAAATCTACTGCTTTGAGGATCATAATAAAATAAACTATTTTGTGTGGGTAGTGGGTATTTGGGTAACCTATTGTGTCAGCAAAAAAAATCGTAATTTCCATTTTCTCTGTATAATGAATTAATAAATAACTATTCTGTTCTACGGAAAGATCTTCAATCTCCTGTGTTTGATTCATGTTCAGTTACAGTCGGTTTGGTAGACATTTATCTATGCTCCTTTTAATGATTCCCCAGTTACTGAATCTTTTTGTTGCTGTTGTATCTGGATTGCTGATTAAATGTTGATACCTTCACATTCTGATTGGGGCCTTTGCAGAGCTGTGATAGTACAGCCTCCTAACCTGAAGGGGGCCCCATTGGTCAAATGATGAGGGACAAAACCTTATCTTGTCTATCCATATGGAATTGTAACACACACACACACACACACACACAAATAAACTAGAATCACACAGGCTGGTGCTGCAGTCATTTGTAATCCCATGACTTCAGTTTGCATATAATATAGTGTAAATGCGTTGTAACAACTTTGTAAAAGAGACTGGCTGCGGTGGCCAGGAACCAAATCTGGGTTAACTGCTTGGAAGGTAGTGATGCTCACCACTATACCACCACCACATGACTGAAGGTCATCAGCAGTGGAGCTGAAGGCATTTGCCAAGTATTTTCAGTGTGAGGGGGGGGGGGGGGTCTTTAGGCAGGAGCCCAGTTGACTGAGCTGACATCCATGTCTACACAACACAGACAGGACGTTCTACAGAGCCCAAGGACAGAATGTCTGTTCTGTTCTGTTCAGTGTGATGGGACACATCAAATAGGGAGGCCGAGGAGCATCATCGGGTCCATATCCATCATTACTCATACAGTAGCCTTGGTCTCCGACTGAGGAAGTCACATTGAACAGTGGGTTTAGTGAAGAGGTTCTGGGGAACAAATGCCCAGATCCATAGAAATCACATGTCCCAACCCACTGGGCACACACTGGTTGAATCAATGTTGTTTCAATGTAATTTGTCAACGTATTGCGACATGTAATCAACGTGGAAAGTACACTGAATTTGAAAAAGGTCATCAACCAGTACAGCAGGGATCATCAGCTGGATTCAACAGCAGGGATCATCAACCAGTACAGCAGGGATCATCAGCTAGATTCAACAGCAGGGATCATCAACCAGTACAGCAGAGATCATCAACCAGTAGGGATCATTTAAAAATATATATATATATATTTCACCTTTATTTAACCAGGTAGGCAAGTTGAGAACGAGTTCTTATTTACAACTGCGACCTGGCCAAGATAAAGCAAAGGAGTTCAACACATAACAACAGAGTTACACATGGAGAAAAACAAACATACAATAAATACAATATAGCAAGTAAAACACTGGAATGGTAGATTTGACAGTAGATGAGTGTGAAAAGTAGAAAGACTGGGGTGCAAATGAGCAAAATAAATAAATACAGTAGGGGATGAGGTAGTTGTTTGGGCTATTTATAGATGGGCTATGTACAGGTGCAATGATCTGTGAGCTGTTCTGACAGCTGGTGCTTAAAGCTAGTGAGGGAGATAAGTGTTTCCAGTTTCAGAGATTTGTGTATTTCGTTCCAGTCATTGGCAGCAGAGAACTGGAAGGAGACGCGGCCAAAGTAGGAATTGGCTTTGGGGGATGACAAGTGAGATATACCTGCTGGAACGCGTGCTACAGATGGGTGCAGCTATGGTGACGAGCGAGCAGAGATAAAGCGGGACTTTACCTAGCGGGGTCTTGTAGATGACCTGGAGCCAGTGGGTTTGGCGACGAGTATGAAGCGAGGGCCAGCCAACGAGAGCGTTACAGGTCGCAGTGGTGGGTAGTATATTTGGCTTTGGTGACAAAACGGATGGCACTGTGATAGACTGCATCCAATTTGTTGAGTAGGGTGTTGGAGGCTATTTTGTAAATGACAGCGCCAAAGTCGAGGACTGGTAGGATCGTCAGTTTTACAAGGGTATGTTTGGCAGCATGAGTGAAGGATGCTTTGTGGCAAAATAGGAAGCCAATTCTAGATTTAACTTTGGATTGGAGATGTTTTATGTGAGTCTGGAAGGAGAGTTTACAGTCTAACCAGACACCTAGGTATTTGTAGTTATACACATATTCTAAGTCAGAACCGTCCAGAGTAGGGATGCTGGAGGGGTGGGCAGGTGCAGGCAGCGATCGGTTGAAGAGCATGCATTTAGTTTTACTTGTATTTAAGAGCATTTGGAGGCCACGGAAGGAGAGATGTATGGCATTGAAGCTCGTCTGGAGGGTTGTTAACACAGTGTCCAAAGAAGGGCCCGAAGTATTCAGAATGGTGTCATCTGCATAGACGTGAATCAGAGACTCACCAGCAGCAAGAGCGACATAATTGATATATATAGAGAAGAGAGGCGGCCCAAGAATTTAACCATGTGGCACCCCCATAGAGACTGCCAGAGGCCCAGACAACAGGCCCTCAAATTTGACACTCTGTCGGAAAAGTAGTTGGTGAACCAGGCGAGACAATCATTTGAGAAACCAAGGCTGTTGAGTCTGCCGATGAGGATGTGGTGATTGACAGAGTCGTAAGCCTTGGCCAGGTCAATGAATACGGCTGCACAGTATTGTTTCTAATCGATGGCGGTTAAGATATTGTTTAGGACCTTGAGCGTGGCTGAGGTGCACCCATGACCAGCTCTGAAACCAGATTGCATAGCAGAGAAGGTACGGTGGGATTCGAAATGGTCGGTAATCTGTTTGTTAACCTCTTACACTTATGGTGGCGCTATTTCATTTTTGGAAGAAAAACGTTCCCGTTTTAAACAAGATATTTTGTCACAAAAAGATGCGACTATGCATATAATTGCTACTGTTCGAAAGAAAACACTCTGACGTGTCCAGAAATACAAATATCTTCTCTGTGCGTGCCCTTTAACGTGAGCTTCAGGCAAAACCAAGATGACTTGGCATCCAGGAAATGACAAGGATTTTTGAGGCTCTGTCTTTCATGATCTCCTTATATGGCTGTGAACGCAAGAGGAATGAGTCTGCCCTTTCTGTCGTTTCCCAAGGTGTCTGCAGCATTGTGACGTATTTGTAGGCAGATCGTTGGAAGATTGACCATAAGAGACCACATTTACCACGTGTCCGCCCGGTGTCCTGCGCCGAAATTGGTGCGCAAAAGTCACCTGCCAGTATTTTTCCATGGGGCACAGAGAGAGAAGCAAGCTTCCACGAACTGCATGTCAATGAAGAGATATGTGAAAAAACACCTTGAGGATCGATTCCAAACAACGTTTGCCATGTTTCGGTCGATATTATGTAGTTAATCCGGAAAAAGTTTCACGTTGTAGGTGACTGCATTTTCGGTTCGTTTCGGTAGCCAGGCGCAATGTAGAAAACGGAACGATTTCTCCTACACACAGACGCTTTCAGGAAACACTGCGCATTTGGTATGTGGCTGGGAGTCTCCTCATTGAAAACATCAGAAGCTCTTCAAAGGTAAATGATTTTATTTATTTGGTTATCTGGCTTTTGTGAAAATGTTGCGTGCTACATGCTACACAAAATGCTATGCTAGCTTTGCATACTCTTACACAAATTAGTCAATTTCTATGGTTCAAAAGCATATTTTGAAAATCTGAGATGACAGTGTTGTTAAGAAAAGGCTAAGCTTGAGAGCAAACGCATTATTTTAATTTTATTTGCGATTTTCAGAAATCGTTAACGTTGCGTTATGCTAATGAGCCTGAGGCTTAGTCACAATCCCGGATCCGGGATGGGGAGTTTCAAGAGGTTAACTTGGCTTTCGAAGACCTTAGAAAGGCAGGGTAGGATAGATATAGGTCTGTAGCAGTTTAGGTCAAGAGTGTCATGACCGCAGCTGCTTTCCAATATTTGGGAATCTCAGACGACACGAAAGAGAGGTTGAACAGGCTAGTAATAGGGGTTGCAACAATTTTGGCAGATCATTTTAGAAAGACAAGGTCCAGATTGTCTAGCCCGGCTGATTTGTGGGCGTCCAGATTTTGCAGCTCTTTCAGAACATCAGCTGAACGGATTTGGGAGAAGGAGAAATATGGAAGGGTTGAGCGAGTTTTGTGGGGGTGCAGTGCTGTTGACCAGGGTGGCCAGGTTGAAAGCATGGCCAGCCGTAGAAAAATGCTTGTTAAATTTCTCAATTATAGTGGATTTATCGGTGGTGACAGAGTTTCCTATCCTCAGAGCAGTGGGCAGCTGGGAGGAGGTGCATTATTCTCCATGGACTTTACAATGTCCCAGAACTTTGAGTTTGTTTTGCAGGAAGCTAGCCTTGGCTTTTCTAACTGCCTGTGTTTATTGGTTTCTCACTTCACTAAAAAGTTGCTTTTCACGGGGGCTGTTCGATGCTAATGCATAAGATGGTGAGGAATGCATTTGTTTTTAAATAACCAGGCGTCCTCTACTGATGGGATGAGGTCAATATCCTTCCGGGATACCCGGGCCAGGTCGATTAGAAAGGCCTGCTCGCAGAAGTGTTTCAGGGAGCGTTTGACAGTGATGAGTGGAAGTCGTTTGACCGCTGACCCATTACGGATGCAGGCAATGAGGCAGTGATCGCTGAGATCTTGGTTGAAAACAGCAGAGGTGTATTTAGAGGGCAAGTTGGTTAGGATGATATCTATGATGGTGCCCGTGTTTACGGCTTTGTTGTTGTACCTGGTAGGTTCATTGATAATTTGTGTGAGATTGAGGGTATCAAGCTTAGATTGTAGGATGGCCGGGGTGTTAAGCATGTCACAGTTTAGGTCACTTATCAGCACGAGCTCTGAAGATAGATAGGGGGCAATCAGTTCACATATGGTTTCCAGAGCACAGCTGGGGACAGAGGGTGGCTATAGCAGGCGGCAAAGGTGAGAGACTTGTTTTTAGATAGGTAGAAGGTAAAAGTAGAAGTTCAAATTGTTTGGGTACAGACCTGGATAGTAGGACAGAACTCTGCAGGCTATCTCTGCAGTAGATTGCAACACCGCCCCCTTTGGCCGTTCTATCTTGTCTGAAAATGTTGTTGGATCATCAAACAGTAGAGCAGGGATCATCAACTAGATTCAGTTGCAGGATGATTTTTTATTGAGTGGCTGGTCAGGAGGCCAGAGCATACAATTATAAATCATTTGTAGACTGTACATTTGGTTGGGGAACCCTGCAGTACTGTTTTCATCTCATTTCAACCAGTGCTGTGGATATTGAAATTAGGTTAAAATTTCAACTTAAATACATTGACTCAAGGCCAGATTCAATCAGTTCTGCCTTAACCCACAATAACCGACATAGCAGTTTCTTTGTTTTTTATTTCAGTGACCTTGGAGGTGTCCAATCAGCAAACGGCTCCTGGCGTTATAACTATCGCGGACATTGCCATTGGATGTGCTGAGTCGCATTTGTAATAACCCCATGTGGCTTTGTTACAAGTTGGAACACTAGAATGTGTGTTGTAATAATCTACACCTCCATTAGGCTGACATACACCTATATACACGCATGACCAACAGTACCTGGACACCTCATCGAACATCTCATTCCAAATTCATCAATATTAATATGGAGTTGGTCCCCCCCTTTAATGCACAGGGAACTGGTACATCATCAGTGCCTGTCCAATCTTTACAAATGTAACAGTATAACTTTAGACCATCCCCTCGCCCATACCCGGGCGCGAACCAGGGACCCTCTGCACACATCAACAACTGACACCCACGAAGCATCGTTACCCATCGCTCCACAAAAGCCGCGGCCCTTGTAGAGCAAGGGGAACAACTACTTCAAGGTCTCAGAGCAAGTGACGTCACCGGTTGAAACGCTATTTAGCGCGCACCGCTAACTAAGCTAGCCGTTTCACATCCGTTACCGGGATCAAAATCCACATCATCCATTGGAGTGCGCCAAATTCAATTATTAAACATTCATGAACATACAAGTGTCCTACATCATTTAAAAGCTTAACTTCTTGTTAATCCAACCAGATTTCAAAAAGGCTTTAAGGCGAAAGCATACCATGCGATTATCTGAGAACAGCGCCCCACATCAAAATACTTTTTTCAAACCAGCACAGGAGTCATAAAAATCACAAATAACGATTAAATATATCACTTACCTTTGAAGATCTTCCCCTGTTTGCAATGCCAAGGGCCCCAGCTACACAATTAATGGTTGTTTAGTTCGATAAAGTCCTTCTTTATATCCAAAAAAGTATGTTTATGTGGCGCCATTGATTTCAGTAATCCACTCGATCAACATGCATACAAACAAATCCAAAAAGTTTCTGGTAAAGTTCATCCAAACAACTCAAAACGATGTTTCTAATTAATCCTCAGGTACTCTAATATCTAAATAAACGATACAATTTAATATGGAGAATAGTATGTTCAATAGGGAAGATAAATAATGAAGAGCACGCACCTCTTTCACGCACACAACAAGAAACAAGCCTGAAAGCCTTTCTAAAGACTGTTGACATCTAGTGGAAGCCATAGAAACTACAATCTGGGTCCTTTTTATTTGTATGTCCCATAGGCTAGCATTGAAATGGCCTGTGACCTCCCAAGAAAATTTATCCGGATGGATTTTCCTTGGGATTTCGCCTGCCATATCAGTTCTGTTATATCCACATACATTATCTTAACAGTTTTAGAAGCTTCCGAGTGTTTTCTATCCAATGCTATCAATTATATGCATATCCTAGCTTCTGGGCCTGAGTAACAGGCAGTTGACTTTGGGCATGTCAGTCATCCGAACTTCCGAACACTGCCCCCTAGCCCTAAGAGGAGACAGAGGACATCAAGACACTGTTTTGGAATCAGTAAAAAAGCTATTGGGTCTGTCATATTTCTGCAGGGGACATTGAGTCAGTGATTAGGGGTCAGTGAAAAAGCTGTTGAGACTAAAGTGGGGGCGCAGTACATGACCAAAAGTATGTAGACACCTGCTAGTCAAACATCTCATTCCAAAATCATGGGCATTAATATGGAGTTGGTCCTCTCCCTTTGATTCTATAACAGCCTCCACTCTTCTGGGAAGGCTTTCCACTTGATGTTGGAACATTGCTGTGGGGAAAAACACTGAAGCTTTTTACAGCTAGCTAAATAGGCTAAGGCTAATAACACTGAAGCTTTTTACAGCTAGCCAAATAGGCTAAGGCTAATAACACTGAAGCTTTTTACAGCTAGCTAAATAGGCTAAGGCTAATAACACTGAAGCTTTTTACAGCTAGCCAAATAGGCTAAGGCTAATAACACTGAAGCTTTTTACAGCTAGCTAAATAGTCTAAGGATAATAACACTGAAGCTTTTTACAGCTAGCCAAATAGGCTAAGGCTAATAACACTGAAGCTTTTTACAGTTAGCCAAATAGGCTAAGGCTAATAACACTGAAGCTTTTTACAGCTAGCCAAATAGGCTAAGGCTAATAACACTGAAGCTTTTTACAGCTAGCCAAATAGGCTAAGGCTAATAACACTGAAGCTTTTTACAGCTAGCTAAATAGGCTAAGGCTAATAACACTGAAGCTTTTTACAGCTAGCCAAATAGGCTAAGGCTAATAACACTGAAGCTTTTTACAGCTAGCTAAATAGTCTAAGGATAATAACACTGAAGCTTTTTACAGTTAGCCAAATAGGCTAAGGCTAATAACACTGAAGCTTTTTACAGCTAGCTAAATAGGCTAAGGCTAATAACACTGAAGCTTTTTACAGCTAGCCAAATAGGCTAAGGCTAATAACACTGAAGCTTTTTACAGCTAGCTAAATAGGCTAAGGCTAATAACACTGAAGCTTTTTACAGCTAGCCAAATAGGCTAAGGCTAATAACACTGAAGCTTTTTACAGTTAGCCAAATAGGCTAAGGCTAATAACACTGAAGCTTTTTACAGCTAGCCAAATAGGCTAAGGCTAATAACACTGAAGCTTTTTACAGCTGTATTGGTGGGTATTTGGCAGAGTTGAGTGAAGCGGCTTGACCACGCCCTTAAAAATTAAAATGTAATGTTACAGGTTGTCACGCCCTGACCTTAGTTATCTTTGTTTTCTTTATTATTCTGGTTAGGTCAGGGTGTGACGAGGGTGGTAAATGTGTTTTTGTCTTGTTTAGTTTTTTTTTGTATATCTATGGGGTTTTGGTTTGTCTAGGTAAACGTAGGTTCCCAATCAGAGGCAGCTGTTTATCGTTGTCTCTGATTGGGGATCCTATTTAGGTTGCCATTTTGGTTTTGTGGGTTATTGTCTATGTGTAGTTGCATGTCAGCACTCGTGTTTATAGCATCACGTTAGTTTTGTTGTTTTTTGGTGGGTTATTCTGTCACGTTCATCATAACGAGGAGACCAAGGCGCAGCGTGACATGAATACATTTTTCTTTAATGGAAGAACGAACACTGAACAGACTATAAAAAACAACAACATGAACGTGAAGCTATAAACACGAGTGCTGACAATGGCAACCTAAATAGGAGTATTCAAAACTATTCTGAAAATGATATTTCTTGATCAACAATTGGCCTTTCCAAACTTCAATGGAACAACGTTGTGTATATGTTTAGCTCTGACTTCAAGGGCTGTTCGATGTATGGACTCTCTCTCACACACACACACACACACACACACACACACACACACACACACACACACACACACACACACACACACACACACCAACACATGCACACTCACGTGCGCGCGTACACACGGAAGTAACACACTCTCAAAGTTTCTGGAAATCACACTCACCAGTGTAAGTTCTGCAGGGCCCTGCGCCAAATATAAGCTTTTGTTGATGGGCTGCGGAGTAGAACAATGATTTTCGGCTGCAGCTTCCTCCTGGGTGAGTGGAGCGGGCTGTTAAAGAGGATTAAAGAGTGCTGTCTGCTGTTAATGGATCCCTGTCTTCATTAACATAGAGAACCTGTGGAGCCAAAAATCATATAGCCTTTCTCTGTCGGTCTCTCCTGTCTTCTCTCTCATACAGTATGCTTTCTCTGTCAGTCTCTCCCTGTGTCTTCTCTCTCATACAGTATGCTTTCTCTGTCGGTCTCTCCCTGTGTCTTCTCTCTCATACAGTATGCTTTCTCTGTCGGTCTCTCCCTGTGTCTTCTCTCTCATACAGTATGCTTTCTCTGTCGGTCTCTCCTTCTGTCTTCTCTCTCATACAGTATGCTTTCTCTGTCAGTCTCTCCCTGTGTCTTCTCTCTCATACAGTATGCTTTCTCTGTCGGTCTCTCCCTGTGTCTTCTCTCTCATACAGTATGCTTTCTCTGTCAGTCTCTCCCTCTGTCTTCTCTCTCATACAGTATGCTTTCTCTGTCAGTCTCTCCCTGTGTCTTCTCTCTCATACAGTATGCTTTCTCTGTCAGTCTCTCCCTCTGTCTTCTCTCTCATACAGTATGTTTTCTCTGTCAGTCTCTCCCTCTGTCTTCTCTCTCATACAGTATGCTTTCTCTGTCAGTCTCTCCCTCTGTCTTCTCTCTCATACAGTATGCTTTCTCTGTCAGTCTCTCCCTGTGACTTCTCTCTCATACAGTATGCTTTCTCTGTCAGTCTCTCCCTCTGTCTTCTCTCTCATACAGTATGCTTTCTCTGTCAGTCTCTCCCTCTGTCTTCTCTCTCATACAGTATGCTTTCTCTGTCAGTCTCTCCTTCTGTCTTCTCTCTCATACAGTATGCTTTCTCTGTCGGTTTATCCCTGTGTCTTCTCTCTCATACAGTATGCTTTCTCTGTCAGTCTCTCCCTCTGTCTTCTCTCTCATACAGTATGCTTTCTCTGTCTGTCTCTCCCTCTGTCTTCTCTCTCATACAGTATGCTTTCTCTGTCGGTTTCTCCCTGTGTCTTCTCTCTCATACAGTATGCTTTCTCTGTCGGTCTCTCCCTGTGTCTTCTCTCTCATACAGTATGCTTTCTCTGTCGGTCTCTCCCTCTGTCTTCTCTCTCATACAGTATGCTTTCTCTGTCGGTCTCTCCCTCTGTCTTCTCTCTCATACAGTATGTTTTCTCTGTCGGTTTATCCCTGTGTCTTCTCTCTCATACAGTATGCTTTCTCTGTCGGTCTCTCCCTGTGTCTTCTCTCTCATACAGTATGCTTTCTCTGTCGGTCTCTCCCTCTGTCTTCTCTCTCATACAGTATGTTTTCTCTGTCGGTCTCTCCCTGTGTCTTCTCTCATATAGTATGCTTTCTCTGTCGGTCTCTCCCTGTGTCTTCTCTCTCATACAGTATGTTTTCTCTGTCGGTCTCTCCCTGTGTCTTCTCTCATATAGTATGCTTTCTCTGTCGGTCTCTCTCTGTGTCTTCTCTCTTATACAGTATGTTTTCTCTGTCGGTCTCTCTCTGTGTCTTCTCTCTCATACAGTATGCTTTCTCTGTATCTT
This sequence comes from Oncorhynchus masou masou, assembly GCF_036934945.1. Classification (NCBI taxonomy): domain Eukaryota; kingdom Metazoa; phylum Chordata; class Actinopteri; order Salmoniformes; family Salmonidae; genus Oncorhynchus; species Oncorhynchus masou. Next base: position 11,250,991 of record NC_088213.1, on the reverse strand, counting down.
CTTTGTTCGTCACACATAGAACATCTGTCACACACACACCTTGTAGCCCTCTCTCTCTCAGTGGTGTAAAGTACTTAAGTAAAATTACTTTAAATTACTTTAAAGTACTACTTTATATTTTTTTTGACAACTTTTACTTCACTACATTTCTAAAGAAAATAATGTTATTTTTACTTCATACATTTTCCCTGACACCCAAAAGTACTCATTACATTATGAATGCTTAGCAGAACAGGAAAAGGGTCCAATTCACACACTTATTAAGAGAACATTACTGCTCATCCCTACTGCCTCTGACTTACTAAACACAAATGCTTCATTTGTAAATTATGTGTCGGAGTGTCGGAGTATCGGTGTGGAGTGTTGGAGTGGAGTGTCGGTGTGGAGTGTTGGAGTGTCGGAGTGGAGTGTCGGAGTGTCGGAGTGGAGTGTCGGAGTGGAGTGTCGGAGTGTCGGAGTGGAGTGTCGGTGTGGAGTGTTGGAGTGTCAGTGTGGAGTGTCGGTGTGGAGTGTTGGAGTGTCGGAGTGGAGTGTCGGTGTGGAGTGTTGGAGTGTCGGAGTGGAGTGTTGGAGTGGAGTGTCGGTGTGGAGTGTTGGAGTGTCGGAGTGGAGTGTCGGAGTGTCGGAGTGGAGTGTCGGAGTGGAGTGGAGTGTCGGAGTGGAGTGTCGGAGTGGAGTGTCGGAGTGGAGTGTCGGAGTGGAGTGTCGGAGTGGAGTGACGGAGTGGAGTGACGGAGTGGAGCGTCGGAGTGGAGCGTCGGAGTGGAGCGTCGGAGTGGAGTGTCGGAGTGGAGTGTCGGAGTGGAGTGTTGGAGTGGAGTGTTGGAGTGTGCTCCTGACTATCCGTAAATTAAAAAATCAAGAACATCGGGCCGTTCGGGTGTGTTTGTGTGTGTTTGTGTGTGTGTGTGTGTGTGTGTGGTGTTCTATATGCAGGCTGTGGCCTCTGACCTATATAGCTGTGCGTGTTCAGTGGGCACAGGGTAACTGTGTGTGTGTGTGTGTGTTCAGTGGGCACAGGGTAACTGTGTGTTCAGTATGCACAGGGTAACTGTGTGTGTGTGTGTGTGTTCAGTATGCACAGGGTAACTGTGTGTTCAGTATGCACAGGGTAACTGTGTGTTCAGTATGCACAGGGTAACTGTGTGTGTGTGTGTGTGTGTTCAGTATGCAGAGGGTAACTGTGTGTTCAGTATGCACAGGGTAACTGTGTGTTCAGTATGCACAGGGTAACTGTGTGTGTGTGTGTTTGTGTGTGTTCAGTATGCACAGGGTAACAGTGTGTTCAGTATGCACAGGGTAACTGTGTGTTCAGTATGCACAGGGTAACTGTGTGTGTGTGTGTGTTCAGTATGCAGAGGGTAACTGTGTGTTCAGTATGCACAGGGTAACAGTGTGTTCAGTATGCACAGGGTAACAGTGTGTTCAGTATGCACAGGGTAACTGTGTGTGTGTGTGTGTTCAGTATGCACAGGGTAACTGTGTGTTCAGTATGCACAGGGTAACTGTGTGTGTGTGTGTGTGTTCAGTATGCAGAGGGTAACTGTGTGTTCAGTATGCACAGGGTAACAGTGTGTTCAGTATGCACAGGGTAACTGTGTGTTCAGTATGCAGAGGGTAACTGTGTGTTCAGTATGCAGAGGGTAACTGTGTGTTCAGTATGCACAGGGTAACAGTGTGTTCAGTATGCACAGGGTAACTGTGTGTTCAGTATGCAGAAGGTAACTGTGTGTGTGTGTGTGTGTGTTCAGTATGCACAGGGTAACTGTGTGTTCAGTATGCACAGGGTAACTGTGTGTGTGTGTGTGTTCAGTATGCAGAGGGTAACTGTGTGTTCAGTATGCACAGGGTAACAGTGTGTTCAGTATGCACAGGGTAACTGTGTGTTCAGTATGCAGAGGGTAACTGTGTGTTCAGTATGCAGAGGGTAACTGTGTGTTCAGTATGCACAGGGTAACTGTGTGTTCAGTATGCAGAGGGTAACTGTGTGTGTGTGTGTGTGTGTGTGTGTTCAGTATGCACAGGGTAACTGTGTGTTCAGTATGCACAGGGTAACTGTGTGTGTGTGTGTTCAGTATGCAGAGGGTAACTGTGTGTTCAGTATGCACAGGGTAACAGTGTGTTCAGTATGCACAGGGTAACTGTGTGTTCAGTATGCACAGGGTAACTGTGTGTGTGTGTGTTCAGTATGCAGAGGGTAACTGTGTGTTCAGTATGCACAGGGTAACAGTGTGTTCAGTATGCACAGGGTAACTGTGTGTTCAGTATGCACAGGGTAACTGTGTGTTCAGTATGCACAGGGTAACTGTGTGTTCAGTATGCACAGGGTAACTGTGTGTTCAGTATGCACAGGGTAACTGTGTGTTCAGTATGCTGTGCCCTACCTGCCCTGCAGTAGTCGGTCGAGCTGTCTGTCAGGGTTGGCACGCCTGTCTCCAGCCTCCTGCTTTATTAGGAGACATTTTGAGTGTTAAAGAAGTTAATCCTATCCTCACCCCTCTCGCTTATCTCCCTTTGTCCAGAAGCTCCTGGGGATCCAAAAGAGTTGCGTTTTTGTAGTTACTGCACTGTGAAATGTGTCTGGAGAGACGGAGGAAGAAGGAGGTATAGAGGGAGGGAGGATGAGAGGAGGGAGGATGAGGGGAGGGAGGATGAGGGGAGGGAGAGAGGATGAGGGGAGGAAGGTATGCTGTATCCTGGTATAATTGTAGAAAGCAAAGCATTTATGTATCTCTCTTTCTCATTCTCGTTTTCTCTCTGTTCATCATCTTTTCAAACTAAATACAGGCAACAAAACCTGCAGGTAAAAATGGTTTTGTGTGAAAGAAGAACACATCAATGATATGACAGCAAGGAGAGGGGAAAGAGGAACACATCTCAATGATATGACAGCAAGGAGAGGGGAAAGAGGAACACATCTCAATGATATGACAGCAAGGAGAGGGGAAAGAGGAACACATCTCAATGATATGACAGCAAGGAGAGGGGAAAGAGGAACACATCTCAATGATATGACAGCAAGGAGAGGGGAAAGAGGAACACATCTCAATGATATGACAGCAAGGAGAGGGGGAAGAGGAACACATCTCAATGATATGACAGCAAGGAGAGGGGAAAGAGGGAAGAAGAACATATCTCAATGATATGACAGCAAGGAGAGGGGAAAGAGGGACACATCTCAATGATATGACAGCAAGGAGAGGGGAAAGAGGGAAGAGGAACACATCTCAATGATATGACAGCAAGGAGAGGGGAAAGAGGAACACATCTCAATGATATGACAGCAAGGAGAGGGGGAAGAGGAACACATCTCAATGATATGACAGCAAGGAGAGGGGAAAGAGGAACACATCTCAATGATATGACAGCAAGGAGAGGGGAAAGAGGAACACATCTCAATGATATGACAGCAAGGAGAGGGGAAAGAGGAACACATCTCAATGATATGACAGCAAGGAGAGGGAAAGAGGAACACATCTCAATGATATGACAGCAAGGAGAGGGGAAATAGGGAAGAGGAACACATCTCAATGATATGACAACAAGGAGAGGGGAAAGAGGAACACATCTCAATGATATGACAGCAAGGAGAGGGGAAAGAGGAACACATCTCAATGATATGACAACAAGGAGAGGGGAAAGAGGGAAGAGGAACACATCTCAATGATATGACAGCAAGGAGAGGGGAAAGAGGAACACATCTCAATGATATGACAGCAAGGAGAGGGGAAAGAGGAACACATCTCAATGATATGACAGCAAGGAGAGGGGAAAGAGGGAATAGGAACACATCTCAATGATATGACAGCAAGGAGAGGGGAAAGTGGGAATAGGAACACATCTCAATGATATGACAGCAAGGAGAGGGGAAAGTGGAACACATCTCAATGATATGACAGCAAGGAGAGGGGAAAGTGGAACACATCTCAATGATATGACAGCAAGGAGAGGGGAAAGGGAACACATCTCAATGATATGACAGCAAAGGAGAGGGGAAAGAGGAACACATCTCAATGATATGACAGCAAGGAGAGGGGAAAGTGGAACACATCTCAATGATATGACAGCAAGGAGAGGGGAAAGAGGAACACATCTCAATGATATGACAGCAAGGAGAGGGGGAAGGGAACACATCTCAATGATATGACAGCAAGGAGAGGGAAAGAGGAACACATCTCAATGATATGACAGCAAGGAGAGGGGAAAGAGGGAAGAAGAACACATCTCAATGATATGACAGCAAGGAGAGGGGAAAGAAGAACACATCTCAATGATATGACAGCAAGGAGAGGGAAAGAGGGAAGAAGAACACATCTCAATGATATGACAGCAAGGAGAGGGGAAAGAGGGAAGAAGGACACATCTCAATGATATGACAGCAAGGAGAGGGAAAGAAGAACACATCTCAATGATATGACAGCAAGGAGAGGGAAAGAGGGAAGAAGAACACATCTCAATGATATGACAGCAAGGAGAGGGAAAGAGGGAAGAAGGACACATCTCAATGATATGACAGCAAGGAGAGGATATGACAGCAAGAGGAAGAGGGAAGAAGGACACATCTCAATGATATGACAGCAAGGAGAGGGAAAGAGGGAAGAAGGACACATCTCAATGATATGACAGCAAGGAGAGGGGAAAGAAGAACACATCTCAATGATATGACAGCAAGGAGAGGGAAAAGAGGAACACATCTCAATGATATGACAGCAAGAAGAGGGAAAGAGGAACACATCTCAATGATATGACAGCAAGGAGAGGGGAAAGAGGAACACATCTCAATGATATGACAGCAAGGAGAGGGGAAAGAGGGAAGAAGAACACATCTCAATGATATGACAGCAAGGAGAGGGGAAAGAAGAACACATCTCAATGATATGACAGCAAGGAGAGGCGAAAGAGGAACACATCTCAATGATATGACAGCAAGGAGAGGGATATGAAGAGGAACACATCTCAATGATATGACAGCAAGAAGAGGGGAAGAGGAACACATCTCAATGATATGACAGCAAGGAGAGGGGAAAGAGGAACACATCTCAATGATATGACAGCAAGGAGAGGGAAAGAAGAACACATCTCAATGATATGACAGCAAGGAGAGGCGAAAGAGGAACACATCTCAATGATATGACAGCAAGGAGAGGGGAAAGAGGAACACATCTCAATGATATGACAGCAAGGAGAGGGGAAAGAGGAACACATCTCAATGATATGACAGCAAGGAGAGGGGAAAGAGGGGAACACATCTCAATGATATGACAGCAAGGAGAGGGGAAAGAGGAACACATCTCAATGATATGACAGCAAGGAGAGGGGAAAGAAGAACACATCTCAATGATATGACAGCAAGGAGAGGGGAAAGAGGAACACATCTCAATGATATGACAGCAAGGAGAGGGGAAAGAGGAACACATCTCAATGATATGACAGCAAGGAGAGGGGAAAGAGGAACACATCTCAATGATATGACAGCAAGGAGAGGGGAAAGAGGGAAGACAGCAACACATCTCAATGATATGACAGCAAGGAGAGGGGAAAGAGGAACACATCTCAATGATATGACAGCAAGGAGAGGGAAAGAGGGAAGAAGAACACATCTCAATGATATGACAGCAAGGAGAGGGGAAAGAGGGAAGAAGGACACATCTCAATGATATGACAGCAAGGAGAGGGGAAAGAGGAACACATCTCAATGATATGACAGCAAGGAGAGGGGAAAGAGGAACACATCTCAATGATATGACAGCAAGGAGAGGGGAAAGAGGAACACATCTCAATGATATGACAGCAAGGAGAGGGGAAAGAGGAACACATCTCAATGATATGACAGCAAGGAGAGGGGAAAGAAAGAAGAACACATCTCAATGATATGACAGCAAGGAGAGGGGAAAGAGGAACACATCTCAATGATATGACAGCAAGGAGAGGGGAAAGAGGGAAACACATCTCAATGATATGACAGCAAGGAGAGGGGAAAGAGGAACACATCTCAATGATATGACAGCAAGGAGAGGGGAAAGAAGAACACATCTCAATGATATGACAGCAAGGAGAGGGGAAAGAGGAACACATCTCAATGATATGACAGCAAGGAGAGGGAAAGAAGAACACATCTCAATGATATGACAGCAAGGAGAGGGGAAAGAGGAACACATCTCAATGATATGACAGCAAGGAGAGGGGAAAGAAGAACACATCTCAATGATATGACAGCAAGGAGAGGGAAAGAGGAACACATCTCAATGATATGACAGCAAGGAGAGGGGAAAGAGGAACACATCTCAATGATATGACAGCAAGGAGAGGGGAAAGAGGGAAGAAGAACACATCTCAATGATATGACAGCAAGGAGAGGGGAAAGAGGGAAGAAGGACACATCTCAATGATATGACAGTATGGAGAGGGGAAAGAGGGAAGAAGGACACATCTCAATGATACGACAGCAAGGAGAGGGGAAAGAGGAACACATCTCAATGATATGACAGCAAGGAGAGGGGAAAGAAGAACACATCTCAATGATATGACAGCAAGGAGAGGGGAAAGAGGAACACATCTCAATGATATGACAGCAAGGAGAGGGGAAAGAAAGAACACATCTCAATGATATGACAGCAAGGAGAGGGAAAGAGGAACACATCTCAATGATATGACAGCAAGGAGAGGGAAAGAGGGAAGAAGAACACATCTCAATGATAAGACAGCAAGGAGAGGGGAAAGAGGAACACATCTCAATGATATGACAGCAAGGAGAGGGAAACAGGGAAGAAGAACACATCTCAATGATATGACAGCAAGGAGAGGTGAAAGAGGGAAGAAGAACACATCTCAATGATATGACAGCAAGGAGAGGGGAAAGAAGATCACATCTCAATGATATGACAGCAAGGAGAGGGGAAAGAGGAACACATCTCAATGATATGACAGCAAGGAGAGGGAAAGAGGAACACATCTCAATGATATGACAGCAAGGAGAGGGGAAAGAAGGAACACATCTCAATGATATGACAGCAAGGAGAGGGGAAAGAGGAACACATCTCAATGAAGAAGAACACATCTCAATGATATGACAGCAAGGAGAGGGGAAAGAAGAACACATCTCAATGATATGACAGCAAGGAGAGGGGAAAGAAGAACACATCTCAATGATATGACAGCAAGGAGAGGGGAAAGAGGAACACATCTCAATGATATGACAGCAAGGAGAGGGGAAAACACATCTCAATGAGGGGGAAGAAGAACACATCTCAATGATATGACAGCAAGGTGAGGGGAAAGAAGAACACATCTCAATGATATGACAGCAAGGAGAGGGGAAGAAGAACACATCTCAATGATATGACAGCAAGGAGAGGGGGAAAGAAAGAACACATCTCAATGATATGACAGCAAGGAGAGGGGAAAGAAGAACACATCTCAATGATATGACAGCAAGGAGAGGGGAAAGAAGAACACATCTCAATGATATGACAGCAAGGAGAGGGGAAAGAGGGAAGAAGAACACATCTCAATGATATGACAGCAAGGAGAGGGAAAGAAGAACACATCTCAATGATATGACAGCAAGGAGAGGGGAAAGGGAAGAAGAACATCTCAATGATATGACAGCAAGGAGAGGGGAAAGAGGGAAGAAGGACACATCTCAATGATATGACAGCAAGGAGAGGGGAAAGAGGAACACATCTCAATGATATGACAGCAAGGAGAGGGGAAAGAGGAACACATCTCAATGATATGACAGCAAGGAGAGGGAAAGAGGAACACATCTCAATGATATGACAGCAAGGAGAGGGGAAAGAGGAACACATCTCAATGATATGACAGCAAGGAGAGGGGAAAGAGGAACACATCTCAATGATATGACAGCAAGGAGAGGGGAAAGAGGAACACATCTCAATGATATGACAGCAAGGAGAGGGGAAGGGGAACACATCTCAATGATATGACAGCAAGGAGAGGGAAAGAGGAACACATCTCAATGATATGACAGCAAGGAGAGGGGAAAGAGGGAAGAGGAACACATCTCAATGATATGACAGCAAGGAGAGGGGAAAGAGGAACACATCTCAATGATATGACAGCAAGGAGAGGGGAAAGAGGAACACATCTCAATGATATGACAGCAAGGAGAGGGGAAAGAGGAACACATCTCAATGATATGACAGCAAGGAGAGGGGAAAGAGGAACACAAGGAGAGGGGAAAGAGGAAGAAGGACACATCTCAATGATATGACAGCAAGGAGAGGGGAAAGAGGAACACATCTCAATGATATGACAGCAAGGAGAGGGGAAAGAGGGAAGAAGAACACATCTCAATGATATGACAGCAAGGAGAGGGGAAAGAGGAAGATATGACAACAACACATCTCAATGATATGACAGCAAGGAGAGGGGAAAGAGGAACACATCTCAATGATATGACAGCAAGGAGAGGGGAAAGAGGAACACATCTCAATGATATGACAGCAAGGAGAGGGAAAGAAGAACACATCTCAATGATATGACAGCAAGGAGAGGGAAAGAGGAACACATCTCAATGATATGACAGCAAGGAGAGGGGAAAGAGAGGAACACATCTCAATGATATGACAGCAAGGAGAGGGGAAAGAGGAACACATCTCAATGATATGACAGCAAGGAGAGGGCAAAGAGGGAATAGGAACACATCTCAATGATATGACAGCAAGGAGAGGGGAAAGAGGAACACATCTCAATGATATGACAGCAAGGAGAGGGGAAAGTGGAACACATCTCAATGATATGACAGCAAGGAGAGGGGAAAGGAACACATCTCAATGATATGACAGCAAGGAGAGGGGAGAAGAACACATCTCAATGATATGACAGCAAGGAGAGGGGAAAGAGGAACACATCTCAATGATATGACAGCAAGGAGAGGGAAAAGGAACACATCTCAATGATATGACAGCAAGGAGAGGGAAAGAGGAACACATCTCAATGATATGACAGCAAGGAGAGGGAAAGGAGAGGGGAACACATCTCAATGATATGACAGCAAGGAGAGGGGAAAGAAGAACACATCTCAATGATATGACAGCAAGGAGAGGGGAAAGAGGAACACATCTCAATGATATGACAGCAAGGAGAGGGGAAGAGAGAACACATCTCAATGATATGACAGCAAGGAGAGGGGGAAGGGGAACACATCTCAATGATATGACAGCAAGGAGAGGGGAAAGAAGAACACATCTCAATGATATGACACATCTCAATGATATGACAGCAAGGAGAGGGGAAAGAGGAAGAAGAACACATCTCAATGATATGACAGCAAGGAGAGGGGAAAGAGGAACACATCTCAATGATATGACAGCACATCTCAATGATATGACAGCAAGGAGAGGGGAAAGAGGAACACATCTCAATGATATGACAGCAAGGAGAGGGGAAAGAGGGAAGAAGGACACATCTCAATGATATGACAGCAAGGAGAGGGAAAGAAGAACACATCTCAATGATATGACAGCAAGGAGAGGGGAAAGAGGAACACATCTCAATGATATGACAGCAAGGAGAGGGAAAGAGGAACACATCTCAATGATATGACAGCAAGGAGAGGGAAAGAGGAACACATCTCAATGATATGACAGCAATCTCAATGATATGACAGCAAGGAGAAAAGAGGAACACATCTCAATGATATGACAGCAAGGAGAGGGGAAAGAGGAAGAAGAACACATCTCAATGATATGACAGCAAGGAGAGGGAAAGAAGAACACATCTCAATGATATGACAGCAAGGAGAGGGAAAGAGGAACACATCTCAATGATATGACAGCAAGGAGAGGGAAAGAGAACACATCTCAATGATATGACAGCAAGGAGAGGGGAAAGGAAGATATGACAGCAAGGAGAGGGGAAAGAGGCATCTCAATGATATGACAGCAAGGAGAGGGGAAAGAAGAACACATCTCAATGATATGACAGCAAGGAGAGGGGAAAGAGGAACACATCTCAATGATATGACAGCAAGGAGAGGGGAAAGAGGAACACATCTCAATGATATGACAGCAAGGAGAGGGGAAAGAGGAACACATCTCAATGATATGACAGCAAGGAGAGGGGAAAGAGAACACATCTCAATGATATGACAGCAAGGAGAGGGGAAAGAAGAACACATCTCAATGATATGACAGCAAGGAGAGGGGAAAGAGGAACACATCTCAATGATATGACAGCAAGGAGAGGGGGAAAGAGGAACACATCTCAATGATATGACAGCAAGGAGAGGGAAAGAAGAACACATCTCAATGATATGACAGCAAGGAGAGGGGAAAAGAAAGAGGAACACATCTCAATGATATGACAGCAAGGAGAGGGGAAAGAGGAACACATCTCAATGATATGACAGCAAGGAGAGGGAAAGAGGAACACATCTCAATGATATGACAGCAAGGAGAGGGGAAAGAGAACACATCTCAATGATATGACAGCAAGGAGAGGGGAAAACACATCTCAATGATATGACAGCAAGGAAGGGGAAAGAGAACACATCTCAATGATATGACAGCAAGGAGAGGGGAAAGAGGAACACATCTCAATGATATGACAGCAAGGAGAGGGAAAGAAGAACACATCTCAATGATATGACAGCAAGGAGAGGGGAAAGAGGAACACATCTCAATGATATGACAGCAAGGAGAGGGGAAAGAAGAACACATCTCAATGATATGACAGCAAGGAGAGGGGAAAGAGGAACACATCTCAATGATATGACAGCAAGGAGAGGGGAAAGAAAGAAGAACACATCTCAATGATATGACAGCAAGGAGAGGGGAAAGAGGAACACATCTCAATGATATGACAGCAAGGAGAGGGGAAAGAAGAACACATCTCAATGATATGACAGCAAGGAGAGGGGAAAGAGGAACACATCTCAATGATATGACAGCAAGGAGAGGGGAAAGAAGAACACATCTCAATGATATGACAGCATCTCAATGATATGACAGCAAGGAGAGGGGAAAGAGGAACACATCTCAATGATATGACAGCAAGGAGAGGGGAAAGAGGAACACATCTCAATGATATGACAGCAAGGAGAGGGGAAAGAGGGAAGAAGAACACATCTCAATGATATGACAGCAAGGAGAGGGAAAGAAAGAGGAACACATCTCAATGATATGACAGCAAGGAGAGGGGAAAGAGGAACACATCTCAATGATATGACAGCAAGGAGAGGGGAAAGAGGAACACATCTCAATGATATGACAGCAAGGAGAGGGGAAGAGGGAAGAAGAACACATCTCAATGATATGACAGCAAGGAGAGGGAAAGAAGAACACATCTCAATGATATGACAGCAAGGAGAGGGGAAAGAGGAACACATCTCAATGATATGACAGCAAGGAGAGGGGAAAGAGGAACACATCTCAATGATATGACAGCAAGGAGAGGGGAAAGAGGAACACATCTCAATGATATGACAGCAAGGAGAGGGGAAAGAGGAACACATCTCAATGATATGACAGCAAGGAGAGGGAAAGAGGGAACACATCTCAATGATACAGCAAGGAGAGGGGAAAGAGGAACACATCTCAATGATATGACAGCAAGGAGAGGGGAAAGAGGGAAGAAGAACACATCTCAATGATATGACAGCAAGGAGAGGGGAAGAGGAACACATCTCAATGATATGACAGCAAGGAGAAAGGGAAGAAGAACACATCTCAATGATATGACAGCAAGGAGAGGGGAAAGAGGAACACATCTCAATGATATGACAGCAAGGAGAGGGGAAAGAGGAACACATCTCAATGATATGACAGCAAGGAGAGGGGAAAGAGGAAGAAGAACACATCTCAATGATATGACAGCAAGGAGAGGGAAAGAAGAACACATCTCAATGATATGACAGCAAGGAGAGGGGAAAGAGGAACACATCTCAATGATATGACAGCAAGGAGAGAAAGGGGAAGAAGAACACATCTCAATGATATGACAGCAAGGAGAGGGGAAAGAGGAACACATCTCAATGATATGACAGCAAGGAGAGGGGAAAGAAGAACACATCTCAATGATATGACAGCAAGGAGAGGGGAAGAGGAACACATCTCAATGATATGACAGCAAGGAGAGGGGAAAGAAGAACACATCTCAATGATATGACAGCAAGGAGAGGGGAAGAGGAACACATCTCAATGATATGACAGCAAGGAGAGGGAAAGAAGAACACATCTCAATGATATGACAGCAAGGAGAGGGGAAAGAGGAACACATCTCAATGATATGACAGCAAGGAGAGGGAAAGAGGAACACATCTCAATGATATGACAGCAAGGAGAGGGGAAAGAGGGAAGAAGAACACATCTCAATGATATGACAGCAAGGAGAGGGGAAAGAGGAAGAAGGACACATCTCAATGATATGACAGCAAGGAGAGGGGAAAGAGGGAAGAAGGACACATCTCAATGATACGACAGCAAGGAGAGGGGAAAGAGGAACACATCTCAATGATATGACAGCAAGGAGAGGGGAAAGAAGAACACATCTCAATGATATGACAGCAAGGAGAGGGGAAAGAGGAACACATCTCAATGATATGACAGCAAGGAGAGGGGAAAGAAGAACACATCTCAATGATATGACAGCAAGGAGAGGGGGAAAGAGGAACACATCTCAATGATATGACAGCAAGGAGAGGGAAAGAGGGAAGAAGAACACATCTCAATGATAAGACAGCAAGGAGAGGGGAAAGAGGAACACATCTCAATGATATGACAGCAAGGAGAGGGAAACAGGGGAAGAAGAACACATCTCAATGATATGACAGCAAGGAGAGGTGAAAGAGGAAGAAGAACACATCTCAATGATATGACAGCAAGGAGAGGGGAAAGAAGAACACATCTCAATGATATGACAGCAAGGAGAGGGGAAAGAGGAACACATCTCAATGATATGACAGCAAGGAGAGGGGAAAGAGAAGAACACATCTCAATGATATGACAGCAAGGAGAGGGAAAGAGGAACACATCTCAATGATATGACAGCAAGGAGAGGGGAAAGAGGAAGAAGAACACATCTCAATGATATGACAGCAAGGAGAGGGGAAAGAAGAACACATCTCAATGATATGACAGCAAGGAGAGGGGAAAGAAGAACACATCTCAATGATATGACAGCAAGGAGAGGGGAAAGAGGAACACATCTCAATGATATGACAGCAAGGAGAGGGGAAAGAGGAAGAAGAACACATCTCAATGATATGACAGCAAGGAGAGGGGAAAGAGAACACATCTCAATGATATGACAGCAAGGAGAGGGGAAAGAAGAACACATCTCAATGATATGACAGCAAGGAGAGGGGAAAGAAGAACACATCTCAATGATATGACAGCAAGGAGAGGGGAAAGAGGGAAGAACACATCTCAATGATATGACAGCAAGGAGAGGGAAAGAAGAACACATCTCAATGATATGACAGCAAGGAGAGGGAAAGAGGGAAGAAGAACACATCTCAATGATATGACAGCAAGGAGAGGGAAAAGAAGAACACATCTCAATGATATGACAGCAAGGAGAGGGAAAGAGGGAAGAAGAACACATCTCAATGATATGACAGCAAGGAGAGGGGAAAGAGGGAAGAAGGACACATCTCAATGATATGACAGCAAGGAGAGGGAAAGAAGGAACACATCTCAATGATATGACAGCAAGGAGAGGGGAAAGAGGGAAGAAGAACACATCTCAATGATATGACAGCAAGGAGAGGGAAAGAAGAACACATCTCAATGATATGACAGCAAGGAGAGGGGAAAGAGGAACACATCTCAATGATATGACAGCAAGGAGAGGGGAAAGAGGGAAGAAGAACACATCTCAATGATATGACAGCAAGGAGAGGGGAAGAGGAACACATCTCAATGATATGACAGCAAGGAGAGGGGAAGAGGGAAGAATAACACATCTCAATGATATGACAGCAAGGAGAGGGGAGAGAGGAACACATCTCAATGATATGACAGCAAGGAGAGGGAAAGAGGAACACATCTCAATGATATGACAGCAAGGAGAGGGGAAAGAGGAACACATCTCAATGATATGACAGCAAGGAGAGGGGAAAGGGAAGAAGAACACATCTCAATGATATGACATCAAGGAGAGGGGAAAGAAAGAACACATCTCAATGATATGACAGCAAGGAGAGGGGAAAGAGGAACACATCTCAATGATATGACAGCAAGGAGGGGGAAAGGGAAGAGGAACACATCTCAATGATATGACAGCAAGGAGAGGGGAAAGAGGAACACATCTCAATGATATGACAGCAAGGAGAGGGGAAAGAGGAAGAATGACACATCTCAATGATATGACAGCAAGGAGAGGGGAAAGAGGAACACATCTCAATGATATGACAGCAAGGAGAGGGAAAGAGGGAAGAAGGACACATCTCAATGATATGACAGCAAGGAGAGGGGAAAGAGAACACATCTCAATGATATGACAGCAAGGAGAGGGGAAAGAGGAACACATCTCAATGATATGACAGCAAGGAGAGGGGAAAGAGGGAAGAAGAACACATCTCAATGATATGACATCAAGGAGAGGGGAAAGAAGAACACATCTCAATGATATGACAGCAAGGAGAGGGGAAAGAGGAAGAAGAACACATCTCAATGATATGACATCAAGGAGAGGGGAACACATCTCAATGAAAGAAGAAAGAACATCTCAATGATATGACAGCAAGGAGAGGGGAAAGAGAAGAACACATCTCAATGATATGACAGCAAGGAGAGGGGAACACATCTCAATGAAAGAGGGAAGAAGAACACATCTCAATGATATGACAGCAAGGAGAGGGGAAAGAGGAACACATCTCAATGATATGACAGCAAGGAGAGGGGAAAAGAGGGAAGAAGAACACATCTCAATGATATGACAGCAAGGAGAGGGGAAAGAGGAACACATCTCAATGATATGACAGCAAGGAGAGGGGAAAGAGGGAAGAAGAACACATCTCAATGATATGACAGCAAGGAGAGGGGAAAGAAGAACACATCTCAATGATATGACAGCAAGGAGAGGGGAAAGAGGAACACATCTCAATGATATGACAGCAGGGAGAGGGGAAAGAGGGAAGAAGAACACATCTCAATGATATGACAGCAAGGAGAGGGGAAAGAGGGAAGAAGAACACATCTCAATGATATGACAGCAAGGAGAGGGGAAAGAGGAACACATCTCAATGATATGACAGCAAGGAGAGGGAAAGAAGAACACATCTCAATGATATGACAGTAAGGAGAGGGGAAAGAGGAACACATCTCAATGATATGACAGCAAGGAGAGGGGAAAGAGGGAAGAAGAACACATCTCAATGATATAACAGCAAGGAGAGGGGAAAGAGGAACACATCTCAATTATATGACAGCAAGGACAGGGGAAAGAGGGAAGAAAGAACACATCTCAATGATATGACAGCAAGGAGAGGGGAAAGAGGAACACATCTCAATGATATGACAGCAAGGAGAGGGGAAAGGGGAATAACACATCTCAATGATATGAGAGCAAGGAGAGGGGAGAGAGGAACACATCTCAATGATATGACAGCAAGGAGAGGGGAAAGAGGAACACATCTCAATGATATGACAGCAAGGAGAGGGGAAAGAGGAACACATCTCAATGATATGACAGCAAGGAGAGGGGAAAGAGGGAAGAAGAACACATCTCAATGATATGACATCAAGGAGAGGGGAAAGAAGAACACATCTCAATGATATGACAGCAAGGAGAGGGGAAAGAGGAACACATCTCAATGATATGACAGCAAGGAGAGGGGAAAGAGGGAAGAGGAACACATCTCAATGATATGACAGCAAGGAGAGGGAAAGAGGAACACATCTCAATGATATGACAGCAAGGAGAGGGGAAAGAGGGAAGAAGGACACATCTCAATGATATGACAGCAAGGAGATGGGAAAGAGGAACACATCTCAATGATATGACAGCAAGGAGAGGGGAAAGAGGGAAGAAGGACACATCTCAATGATATGACAGCAAGGAGAGGGGAAAGAAGAACACATCTCAATGATATGACAGCAAGGAGAGGGGAAAGAGGAACACATCTCAATGATATGACAGCAAGGAGAGGGGAAAGAGGGAAGAAGAACACATCTCAATGATATGACATCAAGGAGAGGGGAAAAAGAACACATCTCAATGATATGACAGCAAGGAGAGGGGAAAGAGGGAAGAAGAACACATCTCAATGATATGACATCAAGGAGAGGGGAAAGAAGAACACATCTCAATGATATGACAGCAAGGAGAGGGGAAGAGGAACACATCTCAATGATATGACAGCAAGGAGAGGGGAAAGAGGGAAGAAGAACACATCTCAATGATATGACAGCAAGGAGAGGGGAAAGAGGAACACATCTCAATGATATGACAGCAAGGAGAGGGGAAAGAGGGAAGAAGAACACATCTCAATGATATGACAGCAAGGAGAGGGGAAAGAGGAACACATCTCAATGATATGACAGCAAGGAGAGGGGAAAGAGGGAAGAAGAACACATCTCAATGATATGACAGCAAGGAGAGGGGAAAGAAGAACACATCTCAATGATATGACAGCAAGGAGAGGGGAAAGAGGAACACATCTCAATGATATGACAGCAAGGAGAGGGGAAAGAGGGAAGAAGAACACATCTCAATGATATGACAGCAAGGAGAGGGGAAAGAGGGAAGAAGAACACATCTCAATGATATGACAGCAAGGAGAGGGGAAAGAGGAACACATCTCAATGATATGACAGCAAGGAGAGGGGAAAGAAGAACACATCTCAATGATATGACAGTAAGGAGAGGGGAAAGAGGAACACATCTCAATGATATGACAGCAAGGAGAGGGGAAAGAGGGAAGAAGAACACATCTCAATGATATGACAGCAAGGAGAGGGGAAAGAGGAACACATCTCAATTATATGACAGCAAGGACAGGGGAAAGAGGGAAGAAGAACACATCTCAATGATATGACAGCAAGGAGAGGGGAAAGAGGAACACATCTCAATGATATGACAGCAAGGAGAGGGGAAAGAGGGAAGAGGAACACATCTCAATGATATGACAGCAAGGAGAGGGGAAAGAGGAACACATCTCAATGATATGACAGCAAGGAGAGGGGAAAGAGGAACACATCTCAATGATATGACAGCAAGGAGAGGGGAAAGAAGAACACATCTCAATGATATGACAGCAAGGAGAGGGGGAAAGAGGAACACATCTCAATGATATGACAGCAAGGAGAGGGAAAGAGGGAAGAAGAACACATCTCAATGATATGACAGCAAGGAGAGGGGAAAGAAGAACACATCTCAATGATATGACAGCAAGGAGAGGGGAAAGAGGAACACATCTCAATGATATGACAGCAAGGAGAGGGGAAGAGGAAGAAGAACACATCTCAATGATATGACAGCAAGGAGAGGGAAAGAGGAACACATCTCAATGATATGACAGCAAGGAGAGGGGAAAGAGGGAAGAAGAACACATCTCAATGATATGACAGCAAGGAGAGGGGAAAGAAGAACACATCTCAATGATATGACAGCAAGGAGAGGGGAAAGAGGAACACATCTCAATGATATGACAGCAAGGAGAGGGGAAAGAGGGAAGAGGAACACATCTCAATGATATGACAGCAAGGAGAGGGGAAAGAGGAACACATCTCAATGATATGACAGTAAGGAGAGGGGAAAGAGGAACACATCTCAATGATATGACAGCAAGGAGAGGGGAAAGAGGAACACATCTCAATGATATGACAGCAAGGAGAGGGAAAGAGGAACACATCTCAATGATATGACAGCAAGGAGAGGGGAAAGAGGAACACATCTCAATGATATGACAGTAAGGAGAGGGGAAAGAGGAACACATCTCAATGATATGACAGCAAGGAGAGGGGAAAGAGGAACACATCTCAATGATATGACAGCAAGGAGAGGGGAAAGAAGAACACATCTCAATGATATGACAGCAAGGAGAGGGAAAAGAAGAACACATCTCAATGATATGACAGCAAGGAGAGGGGAAGAGGAACACATCTCAATGATATGACATCAAGGAGAGGGAAAGAGGGAAGAATAACACATCTCAATGATATGACAGCAAGGAGAGGGGAAAGAGGAACACATCTCAATGATATGACAGCAAGGAGAGGGGAAAGAGGGAAGAAGAACACATCTCAATGATATGACAGCAAGGAGAGGGGAAAGAAGAACACATCTCAATGATATGACAGCAAGGAGAGGGGAAAGAAGAACACATCTCAATGATATGACAGCAAGGAGGGGTGAAAGAGGGAAGAGGAACACATCTCAAAGATATGACTGCAAGGAGAGGGGAAAGAGGAACACATCTCAATGATATGACAGCAAGGAGAGGGGAAAGAGGGAAGAAGAACACATCTCAATGATATGACAGCAAGGAGAGGGGAAAGAGGAACACATCTCAATGATATGACAGCAAGGAGAGGGGAAAGAGGGAAGAAGAACACATCTCAATGATATGACAGCAAGGAGAGGGGAAAGAGGAACACATCTCAATGATATGACAGCAAGGAGAGGGGAAAGAGGAACACATCTCAATGATATGACAGCAAGGAGAGGGGAAAGAAGAACACATCTCAATGATATGACAGCAAGGAGAGGGGAAAGAGGGAAGAAGGACACATCTCAATGATATGACAGCAAGGAGAGGGGAAAGAGGAACACATCTCAATGATATGACAGCAAGGAGAGGGGAAAGAGGGAAAAATTAGTGTTACATGATAATCCTTGTTTTTTAAAGCTATAACTCATTATACATCCCTCTTAAAGCTATAACTCATTATACATCCCTCTTAAAGCTATAACTCATTATACATCCCTCTTAAAGCTATAACTCATTATACATCCCTCCTACAGCTATAACTCATTATACATCCCTCTTACACCTATAACTCATTATACATCCCTCTTACAGCTATAACTCATTATACATCCCTCTTAAAGCTATAACTCATTATACATCCCTCTTAAAGCTATAACTCATTATACATCCCTCTTAAAGCTATAACTCATTATACATCCCTCTTAAAGCTATAACTCATTATACATCCCTCTTAAAGCTATAAGTCATTATACATCCCTCTTAAAGCTATAAGTCATTATACATCCCTCTTAAAGCTATAAGTCATTATACATCCCTCTTAAAGCTATAAGTCATTATACATCCCTCTTAAAGCTATAAGTCATTATACATCCCTCTTAAAGCTATAAGTCATTATACATCCCTCTTAAAGCTATAAGTCATTATACATCCCTCTTAAAGCTATAAGTCATTATACATCCCTCTTAAAGCTATAAGTCATTATACATCCCTCTTAAAGCCATAACTCATTATACATCCCTCCTACAGCTATAACTCATTATACGTCCCTCTTAAAGCTATAACTCATTATACGTCCCTCTTAAAGCTATAACTCATTATACGTCCCTCTTAAAGCTATAACTCATTATACGTCCCTCTTAAAGCTATAACTCATTATACATCCCTCTTAAAGCCGATGACACAAAAGCTTTCTTGATCACCAGGTCTTCTTCTTCCGAGAGAAAGTCACCCGACTCCAAATGGTCCAATAAAAGGATTGTCTGACTCCTAAACGGAGAGAACAGAAAAGGACTCTATGATTGGAATGAGACATTAGCCCTGATGTAAAGATCAGAGTCCTGCCTCTTGCTGCTACTTTTCCCCATCACGGCTCCTAAAGGTTCTGGAAAGTAGGAGCTTGAAGTCGGGGTGCTCTGCTCTCTAGAAGGGTCATATCTCTGGTCTGTCTTGGAACATATGGGAATTGGCTCTAATGTCATTAATATGATTCAAATACTATATGCCAATCCCTCAGCCATAGTTATAACAGGCAATATCTGCTCTACTCCGTTCAGAATCACAAGAAGCAACAGACAAAGCCATCCGATTTCCTCTTTTTATTATACACGGAGCCCCTGGCCCAGGCACTTCGTCAATCGAATGAGATAACACCCATTTCCCTCAAATCTATTTCATCTCATTATACGCAGGCCGATATTTTACTATATCTAGACAACGTCTATATTTAGCCTTCCTTAGGTAAAATCGTTGCCAGAGACTTTAACTCAAATCAATTCAATCTGACCTCAGTAGATGGACGAACATCCCAGTTGTTTTGACTGGCAGAATATCTGTTGTCCAAAGGAATATATTTCCACGTCTGAATGTCTGTAGTTCAATGCTTCCTTTGATCCCTCTTCTGTTTCAGGTATCACAGTACGACCTCAGAGCCGACTGTGTGAAGTAACACTGTTTACTGGAACAGGGGCAGGCAAACGAGAGGTCAAGACTGCCACGTCTGCTCCCGCTCCCCCCCCCGGCGCTCGGGGGCGCCAGGATGCCCTGCATCACGCACTCCTGCCATTAATTACACACACCTGCCTTCCCTCGTCACGCACATCAGTGATATTAGACTCACTTGGACTCACCTGGACTCATTCAATCACCTGTTTATATCCTCCCCTACATGTGATATTGGACTCACCTGGACTCATTCAATCACCTGTTTATATCCTCCCCTACATGTGATATTGGACTCACCTGGACTCATTCAATCACCTGTTTATATCCTCCTCTACATGTGACATTGGACTCACCTGGACTCATTCAATCACCTGTTTATATCCTCCTCTACATGTGATATTGGACTCACCTGGACTCATTCAATCACCTGTTTATATCCTCCTCTACATGTGATATTGGACTCACCTGGATTCATTCAATCACCTGTTTATATCCTCCCCTACATGTGACATTGGACTCACCTGGACTCATTCAATCACCTGTTTATATCCTCCCCTACATGTGATATTGGACTCACCTGGACTCATTCAATCACCTGTTTATATCCTCCTCTACATGTGATATTGGACTCACCTGGACTCATTCAATCACCTGTTTATATCCTCCTCTACATGTGATATTGGACTCACCTGGACTCATTCATCACCTGTTTATATCCTCCCCTACATGTGACATTGGACTCACCTGGACTCATTCATCACCTGTTTATATCCTCCCCTACATGTGATATTGGACTCACCTGGACTCATTCAATCACCTGTTTTTTATCCTCCCCTACATGTGATATTGGACACACCTGGACTCATTCATCACCTGTTTATATCCTCCCCTACATGTGATATTGGACTCACCTGGACTCATTCAATCGCCTGTTTATATCCTCCTCTACATGTGATATTGGACTCACCTGGACTCATTCATCACCTGTTTATATCCTCCTCTACATGTGATATTGGACTCACCTGGACTCATTCAATCACCTGTTTATATCCTCCTCTACATGTGATATTGGACTCACCTGGACTCATTCATCACCTGTTTATATCCTCCCCTACATGTGATATTGGACTCACCTGGACTCATTCAATCACCTGTTTATATCCTCCCCTACATGTGACATTGGACTCACCTGGACTCATTCATCACCTGTTTATATCCTCCCCTACATGTGATATTGGACTCACCTGGACTCATTCATCACCTGTTTATATCCTCCCCTACATGTGATATTGGACTCACCTGGACTCATTCAATCACCTGTTTCTATCCTCCTCTACATGTGATATTGGACTCACCTGGACTCATTCAATCACCTGTTTATATCCTCCCCTACATGTGATATTGGACTCACCTGGACTCATTCAATCACCTGTTTATATCCTCCTCTACATGTGATATTAGACTCACCTGGACTCATTCATCATCTGTTTATATCCTCCCCTACATGTGATATTGGACTCACCTGGACTCATTCAATCACCTGTTTATATCCTCCCCTACATGTGATATTGGACTCACCTGGACTCATTCAATCACCTGTTTATATCCTCCTCTACATGTGATATTGGACTCACCTGGACTCATTCATCACCTGTTTATATCCTCCCCTACATGTGATATTGGACTCACCTGGACTCATTCAATCACCTGTTTATATCCTCCCCTACATGTGATATTGGACTCACCTGGACTCATTCAATCACCTGTTTATATCCTCCCCTACATGTGATATTGGACTCACCTGGACTCATTCATCACCTGTTTATATCCTCCTCTACATGTGATATTGGACTCACCTGGACTCATTCAATCACCTGTTTATATCCTCCTCTACATGTGATATTGGACTCACCTGGACTCATTCAATCACCTGTTTATATCCTCCTCTACATGTGATATTGGACTCACCTGGACTCATTCAATCACCTGTTTATATCCTCCTCTACATGTGATATTGGACTCACCTGGACTCATTCATCACCTGTTTATATCCTCCCCTACATGTGATATTGGACTCACCTGGACTCATTCAATCACCTGTTTATATCCTCCCCTACATGTGATATTGGACTCACCTGGACTCATTCAATCACCTGTTTATATCCTCCCCTACATGTGATATTGGACTCACCTGGACTCATTCAATCACCTGTTTATATCCTCCTCTACATGTGATATTGGACTCACCTGGACTCATTCAATCACCTGTTTATATCCTCCTCTACATGTGATATTGGACTCACCTGGACTCATTCAATCACCTGTTTATATCCTCATCTACATGTGATATTGGACTCACCTGGACTCATTCAATCACCTGTTTATATCCTCCTCTACATGTGATATTGGACTCACCTGGACTCATTCATCACCTGTTTATATCCTCCTCTACATGTGATATTGGACTCACCTGGACTCATTCAATCACCTGTTTATATCCTCCTCTACATGTGATATTGGACTCACCTGGACTCATTCAATCACCTGTTTATATCCTCCTCTACATGTGATATTGGACTCACCTGGACTCATTCAATCACCTGTTTATATCCTCCTCTACATGTGATATTGGACTCACCTGGACTCATTCAATCACCTGTTTATATCCTCCTCTACATGTGATATTGGACTCACCTGGACTCATTCAATCACCTGTTTATATCCTCATCTACATGTGATATTGGACTCACCTGGACTCATTCAATCACCTGTTTATATCCTCCTCTACATGTGATATTGGACTCACCTGGACTCATTCAATCACCTGTTTATATCCTCCTCTACATGTGATATTGGACTCACCTGGACTCATTCATCACCTGTTTATATCCTCCCCTACATATGATATTGGACTCACCTGGACTCATTCATCACCTGTTTGTATCCTCCCCTACATGTGATATTGGACTCACCTGGACTCATTCATCACCTGTTTATATCCTCCTCTACATGTGATATTGGACTCACCTGGACTCATTCATCACCTGTTTATATCCTCCCCTACATGTGATATTAGACTCACCTGGACTCATTCAATCACCTGTTTATATCCTCCCCTACATGTGATATTGGACTCACCTGGACTCATTCATCACCTGTTTATATCCTCCCCTACATGTGATATTGGACTCACCTGGACTCATTCATCACCTGTTTATATCCTCCTCTACATGTGATATTGGACTCACCTGGACTCATTCATCACCTGTTTATATCCTCCCCTACATGTGATATTGGACTCACCTGGACTCATTCAATCACCTGTTTATATCCTCCCCTACATGTGATATTGGACTCACCTGGACTCATTCATCACCTGTTTATATCCTCCTCTACATGTGATATTGGACTCACCTGGACTCATTCATCACCTGTTTATATCCTCCCCTACATGTGATATTGGACTCACCTGGACTCATTCATCACCTGTTTATATCCTCCTCTACATGTGATATTGGACTCACCTGGACTCATTCATCACCTGTTTATATCCTCCCCTACATGTGATATTGGACTCACCTGGACTCATTCATCACCTGTTTATATCCTCCCCTACATGTGATATTGGACTCACCTGGACTCATTCATCACCTGTTTATATCCTCCCCTACATGTGATATTGGACTCACCTGGACTCATTCATCACCTGTTTATATCCTCCTCTACATGTGATATTGGACTCACCTGGACTCATTCATCACCTGTTTATATCCTCCCCTACATGTGATATTGGACTCACCTGGACTCATTCATCACCTGTTTATATCCTCCTCTACATGTGATATTGGACTCACCTGGACTCATTCATCACCTGTTTATATCCTCCCCTACATGTGATATTGGACTCACCTGGACTCATTCATCACCTGTTAATATCCTCCCCTACATGTGATATTGGACTCACCTGGACTCATTCATCACCTGTTTATATCCTCCTCTACATGTGATATTAGACTCACCTGGACTCATTCAATCACCTGTTTATATCCTCCCCTACATGTGATATTGGACTCACCTGGACTCATTCATCACCTGTTAATATCCTCCCCTACATGTGATATTGGACTCACCTGGACTCATTCATCACCTGTTAATATCCTCCCCTACATGTGATATTGGACTCACCTGGACTCATTCAATCACCTGTTTATATCCTCCCCTACATGTGATATTGGACTCACCTGGACTCATTCAATCACCTGTTTATATCCTCCTCTACATGTGTCAGTTTCCTGCTCTGTTCTCCGCTGCTGCATTCATTCTTATTTGTCTGTATTACTTGTTTTCTGACGCTGTTCCTGTCCCGTTCCATATTAAATGTTTGACTCCCCTTACCTGCTTCTCCTCTCCAGTGTCATCCATGTGACAAGGGGTCATGCAGGGGTCAATAATCCAGAGTAGGAGCAAAGGTACAGGACGGCAGGCAGGCTCAGGGTCAGGCAGACTGGTCAGGCGGGCGGGTACAGGGTCAGGACAGGCAGACTGGTCAGGAGGAAGGGTACAGGGTCAGGACAGGCAGACTGGTCAGGCGGGCGGGTACAGGGTCAGGACAGGCAGACTGGTCAGGAGGAAGGGTACAGGGTCAGGACAGGCAGAATGGTCAGGCGGGCGGGTACAGGGTCAGGACAGGCAGACTGGTCAGGAGGAAGGGTACAGGGTCAGGACAGGCAGACTGGTCAGGCGGGCGGGTACAGGGTCAGGACAGGCAGACTGGTCAGGAGGGCGGGTACAGAGTCAGGACAGGCAGACTGGTCAGGAGGGCGGGTACAGGGTCAGGACAGGCAGAGTGATCAGGAGGGTGGATACAGGGTCAGGACAGGCAGACTGGTCAGGAGGGCGGGTACAGGGTCAGGACAGGCAGACTGGTCAGGCGGGCGGGTACAGGGTCAGGCAGTGGTCAGGAGGGCGGGTACAGGGTCAGGACAGGCAGACTGGTCAGGCGGGCGGGTACAGGGTCAGGACAGGCAGACTGGTCAAAAACCAGGAGGACGAGATAAAGAGAGGCTGGGAAAAGACAGGCGCTGACAGGACAACCCTGGTAAACTTGACAAACAAGATGAACTGACACAGACAGACAGAAAACACCAGTATAAATACCAAGGAGATAATGGGGAAGATGGAGGACACCTGGAGGAGGGTGGAAACAATCACAAAGACAGGTGAAACAGATCAGGGCCTGACATTCTGGCTATTGGGACAAAATCCATATTGTGGTTTCAAATTAAATATGTCAAGACAAGCGATCCCAAATAAAATGAACAAACTTACAAAGAGGGAAAGACGTACAGTAGGAGAACCATCCGTATCAAACATTACATTGTATTTCCAGGCACTATTTTTATTTATTTCACCTTTATTTAACCAGGTAGGCAAGTTGAGAACAAGTTCTCATTTACAATTGCGGCCTGGCCAGGATAAAGCAAAGCAGTTTGACACATACAACGACACAGAGTTACACATGGAGTAAAACAAACATACAGTCAATAATACAGTATAAACAAGTCTAAATACGATGTGAGCAAATGAGGTGAGATAAGGGAGGCAAAAAAAGGCCATGGTGGCAAAGTAAATACAATATAGCAAGTAAAACACTGGAATGGTAGATTTTCAATGGAAGAATGTGCAAAGTAGAAATAAAAATAATGGGGTGCAAAGGAGCAAAATAAATAAATAAATTAAATACAGTAGGGAAAGAGGTAGTTGTTTGGGCTAAAATATAGGTGGGCTATGTACAAGTGCAGTAATCTGTGAGCTGCTCTGACAACTGGTGCTTAAAGCTAGTGAGGGAGATAAGTGTTTCTAGTTTCAGTGCTTTTTGTAGTTCGTTCCAGTCATTGGCAGCAGAGAACTGGAAGGAGAGGCGGCCAAAGAAAGAATTGGTTTTGGGGGTGACTAGAGAGATATACCTGCTGGAGCGTGTGCTACAGGTGGGTGATGCTATGGTGACCAGCGAGCTGAGATAAGGGGGGACTTTACCTAGCAGGGTCTTGTAGATGACATGGAGCCAGTGGGTTTGGCGACGAGTATGAAGCGAGGGCCAGCCAACGAGAGCGTACAGGTCGCAATGGTGGGTAGTGTATGGGGCTTTGGTGACAAAACGGATTGCACTGTGATAGACTGCATCCAATTTGTTGAGTAGGGTACTGGAGGCTATTTTGTAAATGACATCGCCAAAGTCGAGGATTGGTAGGATGGTCAGTTTTACAAGGGTATGTTTGGCAGCATGAGTGAAGGATGCTTTGTTGCAAAATAGGAAGCCAATTCTAGATTTAACTTTAACTAGCAAGTCTCCCCACCCAAAAATTGGTTTAGACTTGATTATTCTGCCCCCTGGCTGAGTATAGAGAGGAATATGGAGTCTCCTATTATGCTGGAAGAGGTTGTCTCCACTGAAATATCCCTTAACAATGTAATATGGAGCCTCCTATTGTCCTGGAAGAGGTGGTCTCCACTGATATATCCCTTAAACAATGTAATATGGTGTCTCCTATTACGCTGGAAGAGGTGGTCTCCACTGATATATCCCTTAAACAAAGTAATATGGAGTCTCCTATTACGCTGGAAGAGGTGGTCTCCACTGATATATCCCTTAACCTCTTGAAACTCCCCATCCCGGATCCGGGATTGTGACTAAGCCTCAGGCTCATTAGCATAACGCAACGTTAACGATTTCTGAAAATCGCAAATAAAATTAAAATAATGCGTTTGCTCTCAAGCTTAGCCTTTTCTTAACAACACTGTCATCTCAGATTTTCAAAATATGCTTTTGAACCATAGAAATTGACTAATTTGTGTAAGAGTATGCAAAGCTAGCATAGCATTTTGTGTAGCATGTAGCACGCAACATTTTCACAAAAGCCAGATAACCAAATAAATAAAATCATTTACCTTTGAAGAGCTTCTGATGTTTTCAATGAGGAGACTCCCAGCCACATACCAAATGCGCAGTGTTTCCTGAAAGCGTCTGTGTGTAGGAGAAATCGCTCCGTTTTCTACATTGCGCCTGGCTACCGAAACGAACCGAAAATGCAGTCACCTACAACGTGAAACTTTTTCCGGATTAACTACATAATATCGACCGAAACATGGCAAACGTTGTTTGGAATCAATCCTCAAGGTGTTTTTTCACATATCTCTTCATTGACATGCAGTTCGTGGGAAGCTTGCTTCTCTCTCTGTGCCCCATGGAAAAATACTGGCAGGTGACTTTTGCGCACCAATTTCGGTGCAGGACACCGGGCGGACACGTGGTAAATGTGGTCTCTTATGGTCAATCTTCCAATGATCTGCCTACAAATACGTCACAATGCTGCAGACACCTTGGGAAACGACAGAAAGGGCAGACTCATTCCTCTTGCGTTCACAGCCATATAAGGAGATCATGAAAGACAGAGCCTCAAAAATCCTTGTCATTTCCTGGATGCCATGTCATCTTGGTTTTGCCTGAAGCTCACGTTAAAGGGCACGCACAGAGAAGATATGTGTATTTCTGGACACGTCAGAGTGTTTTCTTTCGAACAGTAGCAATTATATGCATAGTCGAGCATCTTTTTGTGACAAAATATCTTGTTTAAAACGGGAACGTTTTTCTTCCAAAAATGAAATAGCGCCACCATAGGTGTAAGAGGTTAAACAATGTAATATGGTGTCTCCTATTGCCCTGAAAGAGGTGGTCTCCACTGATATATCCCTTAAACAATGTAATATGGAGTCTCCTATTGCCCTGGAAGAGGTGGTCTCCACTGATATATCCCTTAAACAATGTAATATGGAGTCTCCTATTGCCCTGGAAGAGGTGGTCTCCACTGATATATCCCTTAAGCAATGTAATATGGAGTCTCCTATTGCCCTGGAAGAGGTGGTCTCCACTGATATATCCCTTAATGTAATATGGTGTCTCCTATTGCCCTGAAAGAGGTGGTCTCCACTGATATATCCCTTAAACAATGTAATATGGTGTCTCCTATTGCCCTGGAAGAGGTGGTCTCCACTGATATATCCCTTAAACAATGTAATATGGTGTCTCCTATTGCCCTGGAAGAGGTGGTCTCCACTGATATATCCCTTAAACAATGTAATATGGTGTCTCCTATTGCCCTGGAAGGGGTGGTCTCCACTGATATATCCCTTAAACAATGTAATATGGTGTCTCCTATTGCCCTGGAAGGGGTGGTCTCCACTGATATATCCCTTAACCAATGTAATATGGTGTCTCCTATTGCCCTGGAAGAGGTGGTCTCCACTGATATATCCCTTAAGCAATGAACTACACGTTGATCCTGTTATTGCTCACACAATTTAAATTTGATGCAACACTTTTAAACAATGTAACTCGGAATCAAAATATTTAATATAAAACACTGGTCAAAAGGTTTATAGCAGGGAAACGCAGCTGTTAGATAAGCAAATGTGACCCCTGGATAGAATTTGATGAATTATTAATTATCTGAAATATCTGTGTTTCCTGTAAAATGTAACGTGGTCCTGTTTTGAATGATGATGGTGGTTAATTAAAGAGTGGATTCCAGGAACACTGGATATATGTTGATAAGAAAGGCGTCCCCAGGTCTGGGATTGAATTATTAAAGACCTGTCTGTGGCTGAGGCTGGGCTACCAGCTGTTCCATGATGAAATAGATGACCACTGTCTCCTCTGTCCACTGTCTGTACTACAGTACACACACACACACACGCACGCACGCACGCACGCACACACACACACACACAGACACACACACACACACACACACACACACACACACACACACACACACACACACACACACACACACACACACACACACACACACACACACACACACACACACACACACACACACACACTCTGGCTGAATGGAAACAAGTCCCCAACAGCAATGTTCCAACCTCCAGTGGAAAGCCTTCCCCAGAAGAGTGGAGGCTGTAGAGGGGGGAAACCAACTCCATATTAAAGCCTTCCCCAGAAGAGTGGAGGCTGTAGAGGGGGAGACCAACTCCATATTAAAGCCTTCCCCAGAAGAGTGGAGGCTGTAGAGGGGGGAAACCAACTCCATATTAAAGCCTTCCCCAGAAGAGTGGAGGCTGTAGAGGGGGGGGAACCAACTCCATATTAAAGCCTTCCCCAGAAGAGTGGAGGCTGTAGAGGGGAGACCAACTCCATATTAAAGCCTTCCCCAGAAGAGTGGAGGCTGTAGAGGGGGAAACCAACTCCATATTAAAGCCTTCCCCAGAAGAGTGGAGGCTGTAGAGGGGGCGACCAACTCCATATTAAAGCCTTCCCCAGAAGAGTGGAGGCTGTAGAGGGGGGAAACCAACTCCATATTAAAGCCTTCCCCAGAAGAGTGGAGGCTGTAGAGGGGGGCGACCAACTCCATATTAAAGCCTTCCCCAGAAGAGTGGAGGCTGTAGAGGGGGGAGACCAACTCCATATTAAAGCCTTCCCCAGAAGAGTGGAGGCTGTAGAGGGGGGAGGCCAACTCCATATTAAAGCCTTCCCCAGAAGAGTGGAGGCTGTAGAGGGGGGGATATTAAATCCATATTAAAGCCTGTGATTTTGGAATGAGATGTCGGACGAGCAGGTGTCCACATATGGTGTTATCCTCCCCATGACTTATAAAACATGTCTCTGCTTCACCTGAAGTAAACCCTGTACGTCTCTTTGACAGATCTAAATAACGAATAACGAGGTCGCCAGCCAGCCGACATCCTCAGAGAGCGAACAGAGGAAGGAAAATGTCCAACTCGTCAAATTAAAAAAAAACCCGAAAAGAACAACTTCTTGCTTTGAGATTGGACCTGTCTGTCTTCACACCCAATTACCATCTTGTCGACGGTGTACTGTAGCCGTCTTTTATCTCACCTTTCAGAAAGTGCAGGAGGAGAATACATAAAGGTGGTGTACTGTAGCCGTCTTTTATCTCACCTTTCAGAAAGTGCAGGAGGAGAATACATAAAGGTGGTGTACTGTAGCCGTCTTTTATCTCACCTTTCAGAAAGTGCAGGAGGAGAATACATAAAGGTGGTGTACTGTAGCCGTCTTTTATCTCACCTTTCAGAAAGTGCAGGAGGAGAATACATAAAGGTGGTGTACTGTAGCCGTCTTTTATCTCACCTTTCAGGGAGTGCAGTAGGAGAATACATAAAGGTGGTGTACTGTAGCTGTCTTTTATCTCACCTTTCAGAAAGTGCAGGAGGAGAATACATAAAGGTGGTGTACTGTAGCCGTCTTTTATCTCACCTTTCAGAAAGTGCAGGAGGAGAATACATAAAGGTGGTGTACTGTAGCCGTCTTTTATCTCACCTTTCAGAAAGTGCAGGAGGAGAATACATAAAGGTGGTGTACTGTAGCTGTCTTTTATCTCACCTTTCAGAAAGTGCAGGAGGAGAATACATAAAGGTGGTGTACTGTAGCCGTCTTTTATCTCACCTTTCAGAAAGTGCAGGAGGAGAATACATAAAGGTGGTGTACTGTAGCCGTCTTTTATCTCACCTTTCAGAAAGTGCAGGAGGAGAATACATAAAGGTGGTGTACTGTAGCCGTCTTTTATCTCACCTTTCAGGTAGTGCAGGAGGAGAATACATAAAGGTGGTGTACTGTAGCCGTCTTTTATCTCACCTTTCAGAAAGTGCAGGAGGAGAATACATAAAGGTGGAAACGGATGAAGAAGTTATGTAGCTGTGGACGTAGAAACGACAACCTTGAAATCTGTTGTGTTTGCAGAGTTTCAGAGGAATTTTCTGCCTGTTTATTTGACATTCAGTTTGTGCTGCAGTGTTTGTATAAGTACGGGACACGTCTCCAAAACCTCTCCCTTATTCATTCCTTTTCCATCTGACTATATTATACACAGTAGACTATATCTGTCTGTATCTCTAATCATTCCCAGTAGGACAGTATATATACAGTAGACTATATCTGTCTGTATCTCTAATCATTCCCAGTAGGACAGTATATACACAGTAGACTATATCTGTCTGTATCTCTAATCATTCCCATTAGGACAGTATATATACAGTAGACTATATCTGTCTGTATCTCTAATCATTCCCAGTAGGACAGTATATATACAGTAGACTATATCTGTCTGTATCTCTAATCATTCCCAGTAGGACAGTATATATACAGTAGACTATATCTGTCTGTATCTCTAATCATTCCCATTAGGACAGTATATATACAGTAGACTATATCTGTCTGTATCTCCAATCATTCCCAGTAGGACAGTATATATATACAGTAGACTATATCTGTCTGTATCTCCAATCATTCCCAGTAGGACAGTATATATACAGGAGGAATACCAGCCTCCATCTCTATATATTTAGCCATTTAAAGCCATGAGATTTCAGGGATTGCCCATAAATGCTGCCTGTGTAAATTGCTGGGTCCTGACAATCCATTTCTCTTCTTCTCCTTCACCTTTAAGCCACACATTTTGGATTTTAGAGAGATCAGGAAGAGGGAGTCTGTGTGTGTGCGTGCTAGGTGTGTGTGTGTGTGTGTGTGTGTGTGTGTGTGTGTGTGTGTGTGTGTGTGTGTGTGTGTGTGTGTGTGTGTGTTAGAGAAAGGGAGAGAGAGAATGTGCACAGCAGGCTCTGACAGGTGAAGAAGATGACATTGCGAAGGTGAAATCAAAACCAATTACAGGTAGTGGACATCAAAACCAATTACAAGTAGTGGGGATTGTTGGGTAGGGTGGGCCTAAGCGTCTGTGGTGGGGAAGGGGAGGTGGGACGGAAAGAAGTAGAGGTTGTTATGAGGGGGGAGAGAAGGGGGAGGTGGGATGGGGACGGAAAGAAGTAGAGGTGAAGGTGGTCGTAGGAAGTAGAGGCCCAAGGGAGACCAGCTGAGCTCAATTACCTGGAGAATACAGTCTCATAGGAGATCTGTACCAGAGAGGATACAGCATCGATCTGTCATA
The DNA here is from genome assembly GCF_036934945.1 of Oncorhynchus masou masou. Lineage (NCBI taxonomy): Eukaryota > Metazoa > Chordata > Actinopteri > Salmoniformes > Salmonidae > Oncorhynchus > Oncorhynchus masou. The sequence goes on along the minus strand of NC_088213.1, from coordinate 11,218,672 downwards.
GAGAGAGAGTGAGATAGGGACAGAGGCGAATGGAAGGTGGGAGAGAAATTAAAACAAATGGAGGAAAAACAGAGAGAAGGAGATGATTGAAGAGAGAAAGACACAGAGAGAGAGAGAGAGAGACAAAGAGAGGGAGAGATAAGATAGAGCGAGAGAGAGAGACAGAGAGACAGAGACAGAGAGAGAGAGACAGAGAGAGAGAGAGACAGAGAGAAGGAGATGATTGAAGAGAGAAAGGGACAAAGCTAAAGAGAGAGAGACAAGAGAGAGAGAGAGAGAAGAGAGATAGAGATACACAGATAGAGGAGAGAGACACACAGAGAGAGAGAGACACACAGAGAGAGAGACAGAGGGAGAGATAAAATAGAGAGAGAGAGACAGACAGAGAGACAGACAGAGAGAGAGAGACAGACAGAGAGAGAGAGCGAGAGAGAGAGAGACAGACAGACAGACAGACAGAGAGAGAGAGAGAGAGAGAAGGAAGGGACGATGTCTCATACAGTGATGATGATGATATTAGTGAAACATGTATGACCCTGATCAATATCATCACCATTTCTTTATTCCCTCCTTCCTGTCTCTCTTGTTTTCTATGTGTCATTCATCCTTTAATATCATAGATCTGTCATATGTAGTAATTTAACTGTCATTCATCCTTTATTATCATAGATCTGTCATATGTTGTAATTTAATATCATAGATCTGTCATATGTAGTAATTTAACTGTCATTCATCAGCAGTAATATCTAACAAGTAATATCAAACAAATTACACAACATAAACCCAATGCACACGAATCTGGGAATGAATTCAGACTATATACATATGGACGAGTAATGTCAGAGTGGAACGGACTAAGATACAGCAGAATAGTATAGAGAAACAGAACCTACATTTGAGATGAGTGATGTCAGAGTGGAACGGACTAAGATACAGTAGAATAGTATAGAGAAACAGAACCTCCATTTGAGATGAGTGATGTCAGAGTGGAATGGACTAAGATACAGTAGAATAGTATAGAGAAACAGAACCTACATTTGAGATGAGTAATGCAGGATACAGTTGAAGTTTACATACACCTTAGCCAAATACATTTGAATTCAGTTTTTCACAATTCCTGACATTTAATCCTAGTAAAAAATCCCTGTTTTAGGTCAGTTAGGATCACCACCTCATTTTAAGAATGTGAAATGTCAGAATAATAGTAGAGAGAATGATTAATTTCAGCTTGTATTTCTTTCATCGCATGCCCAGTGGGTCAGAAGTTTACATACACTCAATTAGTATTTGCCTTTAAATTGTTTAACTTGGGTCAAACGTTTCGGGTAGCCTTCCACAAGCTTCCCACAAGTTGGGTGAATTTTGGCCCATTCCTGCTGACAGAGCTGGTGTAATTGAGTCAGGTTTGTAGGCCTCCTTGCTCGCACACACTTTTTCAGTACTGCCCACAAATGTTCTATGAGACTGAGGTTAGGGCTTTGTGATGGCCACTCCAATACCTGGACTTTGTTGTCCTTGATGTCAGGAAGTTAAAGATGTTGCTTCAATATATCCACATCATTTTCCATCCTCATGATGCTATCTATTTTTTTAAAGTGCACCAGTCCCTTCTGCAGCAAAGCACCCCCACAACATGATGCTGCCACCCCTGTGCTTCATAGTTGGGATGGTGTTCTTCGGCTTGCAAGCCTCCCCCTTTCCCCTCCAAACATAACGATGGTCATTATGGCCAAACAGTTCTATTTTTGTTTCATCAGACCAGAGGACATTTCTCCAAAACATATAATCTTTGTCCCCATGTGCAGTTGCAAACCGTAGTCTGGCTTTTTTTATGGCGGTTTTGGAGTAGTGGCTTCTTCTTTGCTGAGCGGTCTTTCAGGTTATGTCGATATAGGACTCGCTTTACTGTGGATATGGATACTTTTGTACCTGTTTCCTCCAGAAGGTCCTTTCTTGTTGTTCTGGGATTGATTTGCACCTTTCGCACCAAAGTACATTCATCTCTAGGAGACAGAACGTGTCTCCTTCCTGAGCGGTTCGATGGCTGCGTGGTCCCATGGTATTTATACTTGCATACTATTGTACAGATGAACTTGGTACCTTCAGGCATTTGGAAATTGCTCCCAAAGATGAACCAGACTTGTGGAAGTCTACAGTTTTTTTCTGAGGTCTTGGCTGATTTCTTTTGATTTTCCCATGATGTCAATCAAAGAGGCACTGAGTTTGAAGGAAGGCCTTGAAATAGGAGACAGGTATGACTCTACCCAGACTGAGGAAAGGAGACAGAGGTACGACTCAACCCAGACTGAGGAAAGGAGACAGAGGTACGACTCAACCCAGACTGAGGAAGGGAGACAGAGGTATGACTCAACCCAGACTGAGGAAAGGAGACAGAGGTATGACTCAACCCAGACTGAGGAAGGGAGACAGAGGTATGACTCAACCCAGACTGAGGAAGGGAGACAGAGGTATGACTCAACCCAGACTGAGGAAAGGAGACAGAGGTATGACTCTACCCAGACTGAGGAAAGGAGACAGAGGTATGACTCTACCCAGACTGAGGAAGGGAGACAGAGGTATGACTCTACCCAGACTGAGGAAGGGAGACAGAGGTACGACTCAACCCAGACTGAGGAAAGGAGACGGTGGTATGACTCTACCCAGACTGAGGAAGGGAGACAGAGGTATGACTCAACCCAGACTGAGGAAGGGAGACAGAGGTATGACTCTACCCAGACTGAGGAAAGGAGACAGAGGTATGACTCAACCCAGACTGAGGAAAGGAGACAGAGGTATGACTCTACCCAGACTGAGGAAGGGAGACAGAGGTATGACTCTACCCAGACTGAGGAAGGGAGACAGAGGTATGACTCAACCCAGACTGAGGAAAGGAGACAGAGGTATGACTCAACCCAGACTGAGGAAAGGAGACAGAGGAAAGGAGACAGTAGTATGACTCAACCCAGACTGAGGAAAGGAGACAGAGGTATGACTCAACCCAGACTGAGGAAAGGAGACAGAGGAAAGGAGACAGTGGTATGACTCAACCCAGACTGAGGAAGGGAGACAGACCCTTGAAATGCAAGGACAATGGTAACCTTGTGGTAGTGTGTGTGAGAGAGACTTGGTTAGCACAGGCAGTTAGATACACACACACACACACCAGCCGGAGGATGTGTACTGATTTTCATTGTAGCGTTTAAGTTCCCTGACCCCTAATAGGCATATAACAGCAAAGGAACAAGTTCTATATCGTTTTTACAACACAAGAACATCTGAAGGGTCAAACCCTGAAGAAGGACAAAAGCCGAAAGACCTTGGTTTTAACTTTAAAAAATCAAAAACGTTTTTTAAATCTCCTCTCCTCTTCATCTGAAGGTAAAGAGGTGTTATGTTGTCTTCTGTATAGCCGACTGTGGGAATGAGGAGGTGTGTGAATCACAAACAGGGTTAACTATGATTGACATGCGTGTGTGTGTCTGAATAAAACATCAAATTAAATTCAATGTCAGTGAACTTTTTATTTGAAAATGTTTTTGGTGAACCTACAGAAAACCGAGTCACCTCGGTAAAAGAGCAGTTCATTGCCATAGTGATGTTTATTCACTGTCTGACAGATGCTTGCCTCTTGTTTTATTTTTTTTATTTTTTTACATTTCATCGACATTAGTAAAGGCTGCATTTTCGGCCACCAGATTGAGCAGGACGAAGAGGAAGGCAGTGAAGGACTATTACTTCTACCATGTGTCAGTAACCTTTTGCTTCCTGACAGTTTTCAGATGATTCTCCGCCGTTCAGACAGCATCCCTGGCACCAACAGGAGATTTATATATTTACAAAGCCGGCAACAAGAGGAGAAAACGTTTTCTCACGTTGTCGGATAAACGCTCTCCATTTGGGTTCCACTTTCTCACCATCATAACACATTTTACAAGGTGAGGTATACAGCCCCACAGTGGAGGTGTCATAATACCCATAAAACCTAGCAGTCAAACAAGGAAATGGTTCCAATTGTTTTTTACACCATTCATTTTTCCAATATGGATTTTTAGAAGCACTTAAAATAAGGGCTGTGTTTTATGTAGGCTTCCCTCTGCGTGACGTTCTGATAACCATGTACATGAAATCTCTCTCGGATGAGGTGAGAGAAACCTTGCTTGTTTGTAGGTGACCAAATACTTATTTTCCACCATAATTTGCAAATAAGTTCATTAAAAAATCCTACAATGTGATTTTCTGGATTTTGTTTTCTCATTTTGTCTGTCATAGTTGAAGTGTACCTATGATGAAAATTACAGGCCTCTCTCATCTTTTTAAGTGGGAGAACTTGCACAATTGGTGGCTGACTAAATATATATATATATATAATTTTTTATTTTTTTTAAATAAATCTTACTTGTGTACGTGGTGTATGCTCTGAGAGGACAAGAGCAGGGACGGTGTGGTCTAATCCAAAGTCCATGAACAAGTTTGTAAGTGTACTGGTGGTGTAGTGCCCCTCTCCTGCAGATTGGTCTCCTTCTCCCTGGAGCACACCTTTCATCTTCATGCACTTTGTAAATTGGTATATGAAATCTGATATTGAATCTTGTTGGATAGCTTGTTATTTGAGCGATAGTGCTGAAGATAATGGTTGACGTGTGGAGCACTCTGCTTATTTGTTGTTGTGGAAATTGTATGGTAATCTCAAAATAGTGGATGCTGCTCGCCTTGATACAGGGAATGGAAAAAAAGGTTGCTATTGAAAAATCATTTCCAAAGTCCATGAATGAAAGGCATGCTGCAGGGAGAAGAGCACTCACACCACCAGCACACAATCCTCTGGACACAGGTGGGGGGTTTGAAGTGGACCTGGCAACCTCTAGACACAGGTGGTGGATCTGAAGTGGACCTGATAAACGCTGGACACAGCAGGGTTTGATATGGACCTGGCAACCTCTGGACACACAGCAGGGTTTGATATGGACCTGGCAACCTCTGGACACACAGCAGGTTTTTGATATGGACCTGGCAACCTCTGGACACACAGCAGGGTTTGAAGTGGACCTGGCAACCTCTGGACACACAGCAGGGTTTGATATGGACCTGGCAACCTCTGGACACACAGCAGGGTTTGATATGGACCTGGCAACCTCTGGACACACAGCAGGGTTTGATATGGACCTGGCAACCTCTGGACACACAGCAGGGTTTGATATGGACCTGGCAACCTCTGGACACACAGCAGAGTTTGAGGTGGACCTGGCAACCTCTGGACACACAGCAGGGTTTGATATGGACCTGGCAACCTCTGGACACACAGCAGGGTTTGATATGGACCTGGCAACCTCTGGACACACAGCAGAGTTTGAGGTGGACCTGGCAACCTCTGGACACACAGCGAGGATGAATGGCAACCTCGTGAAACAGAGCAGGGTCTCAGGCAGGCGTTAGATTACGATCACATCCCCTGTTTACTGAAGGGAGTCGAGTAGAGGAGGGCTGATGTGAGGTGGTTGAGGTGATGTGATGGGGGTTGAGGAGAGGTGGTGTGATGGGGGTTGAGGAGAGGTGGTGTGATGGGGTTGAGGTGATGTGGTGTGATGGGGTTGAGGAGAGGTGGTGTGATGGGGTTGAGGAGAGGTGGTGTGATGGGGTTGAGGAGGGTGGTGTGATGGGGTTGAGGAGAGGTGGTGTGATGGGGTTGAGGAGAGGTGGTGTGATGGGGTTGAGGAGAGGTGGTGTGATGGGGGTTGAGGAGAGGTGGTGTGATGGGGTTGAGGAGAGGTGGTGTGATGGGGGTTGAGGAGAGGTGGTGTGATGGGGGTTGAGGAGAGGTGGTGTGATGGGGTTGAGGAGAGGTGGTGTGATGGTGTGATGGGGTTGAGGAGGTGGTGTGATGGGGTTGAGGAGAGGTGGTGTGATGGGGTTGAGGAGAGGTGATGTGATGGGGGTTGAGGAGAGGTGATGTGATGGGGGTTGAGGAGAGGTGGTGTGATGGGGGTTGGAGAGGTGGTGTGATGGGGGTTGAGGAGAGGTGGTGTGATGGGGGTTGAGGAGAGGTGGTGTGATGGGGGTTGAGGAGAGGTGGTGTGATGGGGTTGAGGAGAGGTGGTGTGATGGGGGTTGAGGAGAGGTGGTGTGATGGGGTTGAGGAGGGTGGTATGATGGGGGTTGAGGAGAGGTGGTGTGATGGGGTTGAGGAGAGGTGGTGTGATGGGGTTGAGGAGAGGTGGTGTGATGGGGGTTGAGGGAGAGGTGATGTGATGGGGGTTGAGGAGAGGTGGTGTGATGGGGGTTGAGGAGAGGTGGTGTGATGGGGGTTGAGGAGGGTGGTGTGATGGGGTTGAGGAGAGGTGGTATGATGGGGGTTGAGGAGAGGTGGTGTGATGGGGTTGAGGAGAGTGGTGTGATGGGGTTGAGGAGAGATGGTATGATGGGGGTTGAGGAGAGGTGGTGTGATGGGGTTGAGGAGAGGTGGTATGATGGGGGTTGAGGAGAGGTGGTGTGATGGGGTTGAGGAGAGATGGTGTGATGTGGTTGAGGAGAGATGGTGTGATGGGGTTGAGGAGAGGTGGTGTGATGGTGTGATGGGGTTGAGGAGAGGTGGTGTGATGGGGGTTGAGGAGAGGTGGTGTGATGGGGTTGAGTAGAGTTGGTGTGATGGGGGTTGAGGAGAGGTGGTATGATGGGGGTTGAGGAGAGGTGGTGTGATGGGGTTGAGGAGATGTGACTGGTATATTACATTCACTATCGTTCCTTCCACCTCCGTCACGTTGTCCCATAATTTAGTATTATTTTGTATTGGAATACATCCATAGAAATCTTCCTGTTTGGTCCTTTTGTTCTCTTTTACACACAATTATGATGATTCATTACAGTCAAATATCGTCAACATCATTGCACGGTTGATTCCACTGTGATTTTTTAAATGTATTTTACCAGGCAAGTCAGTTAAGAACAAATTCTTATTTTCAATGACAGCCTAGGAACAGTGGGTTAACTGCCTGTTCAGGGGCAGAACAACAGATTTGTACCTTGTCAGCTCGGGGGTTAGAACTTGCAACCTTCCGGTTACTAGTCCAACGCTCTAACCACTAGGCTATTGCTGTGGTTGATTCCACTGTGATGGCAGTGGTTAATTCCACTGTGATTGCAGGGGTTGATTCCACTGTGATTGCAGGGGTTGATTCCACTGTGATTGCAGTGGTTGATTCTACTGTGATGGCAGGGGTTGATTCCATTGTGATTGCAGTGGTTGATTCCACTGTGATTGCAGTGGTTGATTCCACTGTGATTGCAGGGGTTGATTCCACTGTGATTGCAGGGGTTGATTCCACTGTGATTGCAGGGGTTGATTCCACTGTGATGGCAGGGGTTGATTCCACTGTGATTGCAGGGGTTGATTCCACTGTGATTGCAGGGGTTGATTCCACTGTGATTGCAGGGGTTGTTTCCACTGTGATTGCAGTGGTTGATTCCACTGTGATTGCAGTGGTTGATTCCACTGTGATTGCAGGGGTTGATTCCACTGTGATTGCAGTGGTTGATTCCACTGTGATTGCAGTGGTTGATTCCACTGTGATTGCAGGGGTTGATTCCACTGTGATTGCAGGGGTTGATTCCACTGTGATTGCAGGGGTTGATTCTACTGTGATTGCAGGGGTTGATTCCACTGTGATTGCAGGGGTTGATTCCACTGTGATTGCAGGGGTTGATTCCACTGTGATTGCAGTGGTTGATTCCACTGTGATTGCAGTGGTTGATTCCACTGTGATTGCAGGGGTTGATTCCACTGTGATTGCAGTGGTTGATTCCACTGTGATTGCAGGGGTTGATTCCACTGTGATTGCAGGGGTTGATTCCACTGTGATTGCAGTGGTTGATTCCACTGTGATTGCAGTGGTTGATTACACTGTGATTGCAGGGGTTTATTCCACTGTGATTGCAGTGGTTGATTCCACTGTGATTGCAGGGGTTGATTCCACTGTGATTGCAGTGGTTGATTCCACTGTGATGGCAGGGGTTGATTCCACTGTGATTGCAGTGGTTGATTCCACTGTGATTGCAGGGGTTGATTCCACTGTGATTGCTCTGGATATTCCACACCAGTTTTGGAATAATCCACATCTCCATATTTTTCCTTCTGATTGAAATAATTGTTGTCGTCTCCAGTGGACGTCAGTTCTTGGTCCGTGTCTCGGAGGCCATACAAGCCACTGTATTCATTCATTCCAGTTGTCCCTTTGAGAGGACATTCTGGGCTTTGCAGTGATATTACATGGTGTGGGGCTGTCGCCTTGACAACTTTATCTTCCTGGAAAAAAACAATTATAATCTGCTGTCAAAATGTGCATATTTTATGTAAATTTGAAAAGAAGTGTGTGCAATTATGAATCATCATTTGTGTGAGTTTTATATTCAAATCATTTCTAGTAAGTGAATATCTAAGGAATAATGGAGTAGTCAGGACTGTGTAATAATTATTTCACATGAAATAAGAGCTAAATAAGAGTTTATCAAAAAATGTCCTCTGTAGTGGACATCCGGATGTTTTTCACCTACTGTCCCCATTGACTGTCCCCATTGACTGTCCCCATTGACTGTCCCTATTGACTGTCCCCATTGACTGTCCCCATTTACTGTCCCCATTGACTGTCCCCATTGACTGTCCCCATTGACTGTCCCCATTGACTGCAATTGAGCACTTCAGAGAATAATTTTACACTTTAATAATTTTACACAATAAAAGATAAATAACAACATATAATTTGTTAAATCACCCCAAACACTAATGTTATTTAAAAAGTATATATATATATAATCCCCCCCCCTAAAGTTGTGCGGGTCTCAGGAGAATAGGAATGGTACATGTTCAATGCACCAATCGGATTCATCGGATTCATCGGAAACATCAGGTGACGCCATCTGCTTTTGTCGGGTTCCGCCTCACAACAGCAAAATATCAAAACCCAGGATTATAGTTGGATTACTGTGATTCTAATTCCATTTTAGTGAAATTTCCTTTCACCTCTCTCTCTCTCTGTGACTGTGTGTGTGTCTCTGAGTGTGTGTGTTCCTCTGTGCATCTCTCTCTCTCTCTCTCTCTCTCTCTCTCTCTCTCTCTCTCTCTCTCTCTCTCTCTCTCTCTCTCTCTCTCTCTCAGAGTGTGTGTCCCTCTGTGTGTCTGTGTCACTCTGTGTCTCTCTCTCTCTCTCTCTCTCTCTCTCTCTCTCTCTCACTCTCTCTCTGTCTCTCTGCCTCTGCCTCTCAATTCAATTCAAGGGCTTTATTGGCATGGGAAACATGTGTTAACATTGCCAAAGCAAGTAAGGTAGATAATATATAAAGAGAAATAAACAATAAAAATGAACAGTAGACATCACACATACAGAAGTTTCAAAACAATAAAGACATTACAAATGTCATATTATATATATATATATATATACAGTGTTTTTACAATGTACAAATGGTAAAGGACACAAGATAAAATAAATAAGCATAGATATGGGTTGTATTTACAATGGTGTGTGTTCTTCACTGGTTGCCCTTTTCTCGTGGCAACAGGTCACAAATCTTGCTGCTCTGATGGCACACTGTGGAATTTCACCCAGTAGATATGGGAGTTTTTCAAAATTGGATTTGTTTTCAAATTCTTTGTGGATCTGTGTAATCTGAAAATATGTCTCTCTAATATGGTCATACATTGGGCAGGAGGTTAGGAAGTGCACCTCAGTTTCCACCTCATTTTGTGGGCAGTGAGCACATAGCCTGTCTTCTCTTGAGAGCCATGTCTGCCTACGGCGGCCTTTCTCAATAGCAAGGCTATGCTCGCTGAGTCTGTACATAGTCAAAGCTTTCCTTAATTTTGGGTCAGTCACAGTGGTCAGGTATTCTGCCGCTGTGTACTCTCGGTGTAGGGCCAAATAGCATTCCAGTTTGCTCTGTTTTTTAGTTAATTCTTTCCAATGTGTCAAGTAATTATCTTTTTGTTTTCTCATGATTTGGTTGGGTCTAATTGTGCTGCTGTCCTGGGGCTCTGTAGGGTGTGTTTGTGAACAGAGCCCCAGGACCAGCTTGCTTAGGGGACTCTTCTCCAGGTTCATCTCTCTGTAGGTGATGGATTTGTTGTGGAAGGTTTGGGAATCGCTTCCTGCCTCTCTGCCTCTCTGCCTCTCTGCCTCTCTCTCTCTCTCTCTCTCTCTCTCTCTCTCTCTCTCTCTCTCTCTCTCTCTCTCTCTCTCTCTCTCTCTCTCTCTCTCTCTCTCTCTCTCTCTCTCTCTCTCTCTCTCTCTCTCTCTCTCTCTCTCTCTCTCTCTCTCTCTCTCTCTCTCTCTCTCTCTCTCTGTCTCTGTCTCTGTCTCTGTCTCTGTCTCTGTGTCTCAAGTGTAGTAGAAAAGGGCCAGGGAACTTCAAACACTACTGCCGGACGGGCTGGTGATTTTTGAATGGCTACATTTCTGTATGTTTCTGGGTATGGGTATGTCATAATAAAAAAAAATGAAAATGAAATATTAGGTAGCGATCCAATGCATGACTGTCTATGTATAAGAGCTGATGTGTCCTCTAGCTGGTTAAAAACCCCAATGCATGACTGTCTATGTAGAAGAGCTGATGTGGCCTCTATCTAGCTGGTTAAAAACCCCAATGCATGACTGTCTATGTATAAGAGCTGATGTGGCCTCTAGCTGGTTAAAAACCCCAATGCATGACTGTCTATGTATAAGAGCTGATGTGGCCTCTAGCTGGTTAAAAACCCCAATGCATGACTGTCTATGTATAAGAGCTGATGTGGCTGGTTAAAAACCCACAATGTATAACTTTGTATGAGGGCCGATGTGTCCTCTAGCTAGCAGAGCACAGAAGTATAGACAATCTTATGTCATGCCTTTTACAGAAATGTTATTGGAAAATCCATATCTATAATTACACAGAACATTGTTTTTCACACGTCTTAGCTGCTTAACAAGAAATCGGAGCACCTTATTGCGCAGTAAAGGACAAGTGTGATTTAATTTAAATCTATTCAACGTCAGTCCGTCACCATTGGTCAAATGTTAAGCTGATCAATTCTATTCACTGTCAGTCTGCCACCATTGGTCAGAAGTTAAGCTGATCAATTCTGATTCGTTCTGATGAACTATTGTTTGGACATTGTAAACTTCCTTATAATCTCAGGTGTGACCTTTGGTGACAGATCATAGTCAGCGTTAAGTTCAGGAGTTAACCCTCTTGGCAGAAACACTGCCCATGTGGCTTTCCTCAGACACTGATTACAACCCATTTCAACCAAGCCCTGTTGAATAATTCATAGACGTGTCTCTGTGATTTCGAGTTGTGGCAAAGGCCCCCCTTTCTCTCTGCTTTCTGAGGACTTTTGTGCCGTGACATTTTAATCACGAGGAAGCCCAGCTCTGTCGCTCGATACACCCAGAACATCCTGCAGCTCGGTACATGCTACAATTATTTCTGATCAAAATTAGAGCTGGGGCCCGGAACAATTACCAGTGACATCAGTACGGATCGGAAGGCTTGGTGTGCAGCCAAGCGCTCACACTTACTGACACACTGTCTGAAAAATCAACAGGACCAACCTGATATCAGCTCCATTAGGACCCAACCTGATATCAGCTCCATTAGGACCCAACCTGATATCACCTCCATTAGGACCCAACCTGATATCACCTCCATTAGGACCCAACCTGATATCACCTCCACTAGGACCCAACCTGATATCAGCTCCATTAGGACCCAACCTGATATCAGCTCCATTAGGACCCAACCTGATATCAGCTCCATTAGGACCCAACCTGATATCAGCTCCACTAGGACCCAACCTGATATCACCTCCACTAGGACCCAACCTGATATCAGCTCCATTAGGACCCAACCTGATATCAGCTCCATTAGGACCCAACCTGATATCAGCTCCATTAGGACCCAACCTGATATCAGCTCCACTAGGACCCAACCTGATATCAGCTCCACTAGGACCCAACCTGATATCAGCTCCATTAGGACCCAACCTGATATCAGCTCCACTAGGACCCAACCTGATATCAGCTCCACTAGGACCCAACCTGATATCACCTCCACTAGGACCCAACCTGATATCAGCTCCACTAGGACCCAACCTGATATCAGCTCCATTAGGACCCAACCTGATATCAGCTCCATTAGGACCCAACCTGATATCAGCTCCATTAGGACCCAACCTGATATCAGCTCCATTAGGACCCAACCTGATATCAGCTCCACTAGGACCCAACCTGATATCAGCTCCACTAGGACCCAACCTGATATCAGCTCCATTAGGACCAACCTGATATCAGCTCCATTAGGACCCAACCTGATATCAGCTCCATTAGGACCCAACCTGATATCAGCTCCACTTTAGTTAATGACACACTGTCTGAAAAATCAACAGGACCAACCTGATATCAGCTCCATTAGGACCCAACCTGATATCAGCTCCACTTTAGTTAATGACACACTGTCTGAAAAATCAACAGGACCAACCTGATATCAGCTCCATTAGGACCCAACCTGATATCAGCTCCATTAGGACCCAACCTGATATCAGCTCCACTTTAGTTATTAACGCACTGTCTAAAATCAACAGGACCAACCTGATATCAGCTCCACTTTGATTGACCACAAACACTCGTTAAAATGTTCCTGTTCTCACCTGGCTCAATACTGTACAGATTTGCATCTATTTATATTTAGTAGATATTTAGGAGCTTGAAATGGACATGCAAAAATAACACATGTGCTATTTTAGCAGATGCTTTTATCCGAAGTGACGTACAGTCATGCCTGAATTATCATGTCAAGTCATGTGTGCTTGTCTCATGTACCATCCCACCATCTTGCCTCATGTACCATCCCACCATCTTGTCTATGTACCATCCCACAATCTTGTCTCATGTACCATTCCACCATCTTGTCTATGCACCATCTCACCATCTTGTCTGTGTACCATCCCGCCATCTTGTCTGCGTACCATCCCACCATCTTGTCTATGTACCATCCCACCATCTTGTCTGCGTACCATCCAATCATCTTGTCTGCGTACCATCCCACCATCTTGTCTGTGTACCATCCCACCATCTTGTCTATGTACCATTCCACCATCTTGTCTATGCACCATCCCACCATCTTGTCTATGTATCCTGTACCACCCCACCATCTTGTCTGCGTACCATCCCACCATCTTGTCTGCGTACCATCCCACCATCTTGTCTGCGTACCATCCCATCATCTTGTCTCATGTACCATCCCACCATCTTGTCTCATGTACCATCCCACCATCTTGTCTCATGTACCATCCCACCATCTTGTCTGCGTACCATCCCACCATCTTGTCTGCGTACCATCCCATCATCTTGTCTCATGTACCATCCCACCATCTTGTCTATGTACCATCCCACCATCTTGTCTGCGTACCATCCCACCATCTTGTCCATATATTCTGCACCACCCACCATCTTGTCTATATATCCTGCACCACCCCACCATCTTGTCTATATATCCTGCACCACCCACCATCTTGTCTATATATCCTGCACCACCCCACCATCTTGTCTATGTATCCTGCACCACTCCACCATCTTGTCTATATATCCTGCACCACCCCACCATCTTGTCTATATATCCTGCACCACCCACCATCTTGTCTATATATCCTGCACCACCCCACCATCTTGTCTATATATCCTGCACCACCCACCATCTTGTCTATATATCCTGCACCACCCACCATCTTGTCTATGTACCATCCCACCATCTTGTCTATGTACCATCCCACCATCTTGTCTCATGCACCATCCCACCATCTTGTCTATGTATCATCCCACCATCTTGTCTCATGCACCATCCCACCATCTTGTCTATGTATCATCCCACCATCTTGTCTGCGTACCATCCCACCATCTTGTCCATATATTCTGCACCACCCACCATCTTGTCTATATATCCTGCACCACCCACCATCTTGTCTATATATCCTGCACCACCCCACCATCTTGTCTATGTATCCTGCAGCACCCCACCATCTTGTCTATATATCCTGCACCACCCACCATCTTGTCTATGTATCCTGCAGCACCCCACCATCTTGTCTATATATCCTGCACCACCCACCATCTTGTCTATATATCCTGCACCACCCACCATCTTGTCTATGTATCCTGCACCACCCCACCATCTTGTCTATATATCCTGCAGCACCCCACCATCTTGTCTATATATCCTGCACCACCCACCATCTTGTCTATATATCCTGCACCACCCACCATCTTGTCTATGTATCCTGCACCACCCCACCATCTTGTCTATGTATCCTGCACCACCCCACCATCTTGTCTATGTATCCTGCACCACCCCACCATCTTGTCTATGTATCCTGCACCATCCAATACCATTCTCCCAACAGTTTGCTACATATTTAGCTTGTCTATCAGGCTCATCAATCCCATCAAATGAATGAATTGGTTCATCCGTCCATCCCTCCACCTTCATGGGTCAGTGGATTTGAGAGCATTTGTTTCTCAGCTTGATGAACTCAACTCAGGATGACATAGGAGGACATCTACCATTTCTATCAGGCAGTGATACCATGAAAGGGCTTTGTGTGTGTGGGTGTGTTTGGTATGTGTATGTGTGGGTGTGTTTGGTATGTGTGTGTGTGTGGGTGTGTTTGGTATGTGTGTGTGTGGGTGTGTGTGTGTGTGTGTGTGTGTGTGTGTGTGTGTGGAGGGGGGTGGGTGGGTGAGGTGTGTGTGTGTGTGGTGTGTGTGGTGTGGTGTGTGTGTTTGTGGGGGGGTGTGTGTTTGTGGTGTGTGTGGGTGTGGTGTGGTGTGGTGTGGTGTGGTGTGTGTTATTCAGGGTGAGCATGTTGCTACTGTACCATGATCCACATGCCAACCTCTTCTGAACACCTGCTCTCTAATCATGTATTTTATTGCATTATGTGGCTGTGTGTGTGTGTGTGTGTGTGTGTTTGTTTGTGTGTGCGTGTGTGAGTATGTGTGAGTATGTGTGTGTTAGAATGTGTTTGTGCAGTTGAGTCTGTGTGTGTATGTGTGCGTGTGTGATTCTTTATGTGTGTGTGTGTGTATCTTTCTGTGTGTGTGTGTGTGTGTGCGTGTGTGTGTGCGTGTGTGTGTATCTTTCTGTGTGTATCTGTGAGAATGTGTTTGGTCACAGTACCAGTCCCTCCATATGCAGCCTGCTCATCTCAGCTCTTCACGCCCCATCAGAGCCACCTGCAGGAGGGAGAGAGCAATCCACACCTTGCACCAGATGGCTACCTCTACAAAGACTCAGGTTTCTCTGTGAGTGTGTGTGTGTTTCTGTGTGAGTGTTCATGTCTGTCTGTTAGAGTGTGTGTGTGTGTGTGTGTGTGTGTGTGTGTGTGTGTGTGTGTGTGTGTGTGTGTGTGTGTAAGGGACAGAGCTAGAGAGACAAGAAGAGAGAGAGAAACAGAAAGAGAGACAAGAAGAGAGAGAGAAACAGAAAGAGAGACAAGAAGAGAGAGAGAGAAACAGAAAGAGAGACAAGAAGAGAGAGAGAGAGAGAAACAGAAAGAGAGACAAGAAGAGAGAGAGAAACAGAAAGAGATACAAGAAGAGAGAGAGAAACAGAAAGAGAGACAAGAAGAGAGAGAAACAGAAAGAGAGACAAGAAGAGAGAGAGAAACAGAAAGAGATACAAGAAGAGAGAGAGAGAAACAGAAAGAGAGACAAGAAGAGAGAGAGAAACAGAAAGAGAGACAAGAAGAGAGAGAGAAACAGAAAGAGAGACAAGAAGAGAGAGAGAAACAGAAAGAGAGACAAGAGAGAGAGAAACAGAAAGAGAGACAAGAAGAGAGAGAGAGAAACAGAAAGAGAGACAAGAAGAGAGAAAGAAACAGAAAGAGAGACAAGAAGAGAGAGAGAAACAGAAAGAGAGACAAGAAGAGAGAGAAAACAGAAAGAGAGACAAGAAGAGAGAGAGAAACAGAAAGAGAGACAAGAAGAGAGAGAGAAACAGAAAGAGAGACAAGAAGAGAGAGAAAACAGAAAGAGAGACAAGAAGAGAGAGAGAAAAACAGAAAGAGAGACAAGAAGAGAGAGAGAAACAGAAAGAGAGACAAGAAGAGAGAGAAAACAGAAAGAGAGACAAGAAGAGAGAGAAAACAGAAAGAGAGACAGGGAGAAAGAAGATCTGTGTGTCCGCTGGCATTCAGTTTCAGCAGATGTTTTGTCTTGTTGCAGTTGATCTGGGGATGGTGGATAAAGTAGCATTACAGTCGTAATGAGAGCTGGCAACTGAGCCATATCTCTCCCTCTCTACAACCCCTCTCTCTCCTCTCTACAACCCCTCTCTCTCCTCTCTACAACCCCCCTCTCTCCCTCTCTACAACCCCCCTCTCTCCCTCTCTACAACCCCCTCTCTCCCTCTCTACAACCCCCTCTCTCCCTCTCTACAACCCCCTCTCTCCTACTCTCTACAACCCCCTCTCTCCCTCTCTACAACCCCTCTCTCTCCCTCTCTACAACCCCTCTCTCTCCCTCTCTACATCCCCTCTCTCTCCCTCTCTACAACCCCTCTCTCTCCCTCTCTACAACCCCCCTCTCTCCCTCTCTACAACCCCCTCTCTCCCTCTCTACAACCCCCCTCTCTCCCTCTCTACAACCCCCTCTCTCCTCTCTACAACCCCCTCTCTCTCCCTCTCTACAACCCCCTCTCTCCCTCTCTACAACCCCCTCTCTCCTCTCTACAACCCCCTCTCTCCTCTCTACAACCCCCTCTCTCCTACAACCCCCTCTCTCCCTCTCTACAACCCCCTCTCTCCCTCTCTACAACCCCCTCTCTCTCCTCTCTACAACCCCCCTCTCTCCCTCTCTACAACCCCCTCTCCCTCTCTACAACCCCTCTCTCTCCCTCTCTACAACCCCTCTCTCTCCCTCTCTACAACCCCCTCTCTCTCCCTCTCTACAACCCCCTCTCTCCCTCTCTACAACCCCCTCTCTCCCTCTCTACAACCCCCTCTCTCCCTCTCTACAACCCCCCTCTCCTCTCTCTAACCCCCCTCTCTCCTACTCTCTACAACCCCCCTCTCTCCCTCTCTACAACCCCCTCTCTCCCTCTCTACAACCCCCTCTCTCCCCTCTCTACAACCCCCTCTCCCCTCTCTACAACCCCCTCTCTCCTCTCTACAACCCCCCTCTCTCCCTCTCTACAACCCCCTCTCTCCCTCTCTACAACCCCCTCTCTCCCTCTCTACAACCCCCTCTCTCCCTCTCTACAACCCCCTCTCTCTCCCCCCTCTCTACAACCCCCTCTCTCCCTCTCTACAACCCCCCTCTCTCCCTCTCTACAACCCCCCTCTCTCCCTCTCTACAACCCCCTCTCTCCTACTCTCTACAACCCCCTCTCTCCCTCTCTACAACCCCCTCTCTCCTCTCTACAACCCCCCTCTCTCCCCTCTCTACAACCCCCTCTCTCCCTCTCTACAACCCCCTCTCTCCCTCTCTACAACCCCCTCTCTCCCTCTCTACAACCCCCTCTCTCCCCTCTCTACAACCCCCTCTCTCCCTCTCTACAACCCCCCTCTCTCCCTCTCTACAACCCCCTCTCTCCCTCTCTACAACCCCCTCTCTCCCTCTCTACAACCCCCTCTCTCTCCCTCTCTACAACCCCTCTCTCTCCCCTCTCTACAACCCCTCTCTCTCCCTCTCTACAACCCCTCTCTCTCCCTCTCTACAACCCCTCTCTCTCCCTCTCTACAACCCCTCTCTCTCCCTCTCTACAACCCCTCTCAATTCAATTCAATTCAAGGGCTTTATTGGCATGGGAAACATGTGTTAACATTGCCAAAGCAAGTAAGGTAGATAATATATAAAGTGAATATACAAAGTGAAATAAACAATAAAAATTAACAGTAAACATCACACATACAGAAGTTTCAAAACAATAAAGACATTACAAATGTCATATTATATATATATACAGTGTTTTAACAATGTACAAATGGTAAAGGACACAAGATAAAATAAATAAGCATAGATATGGGTTGTATTTACAATGGTGTGTGTTCTTCGCTGGTTGCCATTTTCTCGTGGCAACAGGTCACAAATCTTGCTGCTCTGATGGCACACTGTGGAATTTCACCCAGTAGATATGGGAGTTTTTCAAAATTGGATTTGTTTTCAAATTCTTTGTGGATCTGTGTAATCTGAGAGAAATATGTCTCTCTAATATGGTCATACATTGGACAGGAGGTTAGGAAGTGCAGCTCAGTTTCCACCTCATTTTGTGGGCAGTGAGCACATAGCCTGTCTTCTCTTGAGAGCCATGTCTGCCTACGGCGGCCTTTCTCAATAGCAAGGCTATGCTCACTGAGTCTGTACATAGTCAAAGCTTTCCTTAATTTTGGGTCAGTCACAGTGGTCAGGTATTCTGCCGCTGTGTACTCTCTGTTTAGGGCCAAATAGCATTCTAGTTTGCTCTGTTTTTTTGTTAATTATCTTTTTGTTTTCTCATGATTTGGTTGGGTCTAATTGTGCTGCTGTCCTGGGGCTCTGTAGGGTGTGTTTGTGAACAGAGCCCCAGGACCAGCTTGCTTAGGGGACTCTTCTCCAGGTTCATCTCTCTGTAGGTGATGGCTTTGTTATGGAAGGTTTGGGAATTGCTTCCTTTTAGGTGGTTATAGAATTTAACGGCTCTTTTCTGGATTTTGATAATTAGTGGGTATCGGCCTAATTCTGCTCTGCATGCATTATTTGGGGTTCTACGTTGTACATGGAGGATATTTTTGCAGATTTCTGCGTGCAGAGTCTCAATTTGGTGTTTGTCTTGGTTGGTGAGCGGACCCCAGACCTCACAACCATAAAGGGCAATGGGCTCTATGACTGATTCAAGTATTTTTAGCCAAATCCTAATTGGTATGTTGAAATTTATGTTCCTTTTGATGGCATAGAATGCCCTTCTTGCCTTGTCTCTCAGATCGTTCACAGCTTTGTGGAAGTTACCTGTGGCGCTGATGTTTAGGCCAAGGTATGTATAGTTTTTTGTGTGCTCTAGGGCAACAGTGTCTAGATGGAATTTGTATTTGTGGTCCTGGTGACTGGACCTTTTTTGGATCACCATTAATATGGTCTTACTGAGATTTACTGTCAGGGCCCAGGTCTGACAGAATCTGTGCATAAGATCTAGGTGATGCTGTAGGCCCTCCTTGGTTGGTGACAGAAGTACCAGATCATCAGCAAACAGCAGACATTTGACTTCGGATTCTAGTAGGGTGAGGCCGGTTGCTGCAGACTTTTCTAGTGCCCGCGCCAATTCGTTGATATATATGTTGAAGATAGTGGGGCTTAATCTGCATCCCTGTCTAACCCCACAACCCTGTTTGAAGAAATGTGTGTGTTTTTTGCCAATTTTAACCGCACACTTGTTGTTTGTGGACATGGATTTTATGATGTCATATGTTTACCCCCAACACCACTTTCCATCAGTTTGTATAGCAGACCCTCATGCCAAATTGAGTCGAAGGCTTTTTTGAAATCAACAAAGCATGAGAAGACTTTGCCTTTGTTTTGGTTTGTTTGGTTGTCAATTAGGGTGTGCAGGGTGAATACATGGTCTGCCCCAGGGGCAGGCAGAGTTGTCAGGCAGGCCCCAGGGGCAGGCAGAGTGGTCAGGCAGGCCCCAGGGGCAGGCAGAGTGGTCAGGCAGGCCCTAGGGGCAGGCAGAGTGGTCAGGCAGGCCCCAGGTTCAGGCAGAGTGGTCAGGCAGGCCCCAGGTTCAGGCAGAGTGGTCAGGCAGACTCCAGGGGCAGGCAGAGTGGTCAGGCAGGCCCCAGGTTCAGGCAGAGTGGTCAGGCAGGCCCCAGGTTCAGGCAGAGTGGTCAGGCAGACTCCAGGGGCAGGCAGAGTGGTCAGGCAGACTCCAGGGGCAGGCAGAGTGGTCAGGCAGGCCCCAGGTTCAGGCAGAGTGGTCAGGCAGACTCCAGGGGCAGGCAGAGTGGTCAGGCAGACTCCAGGGGCAGGCAGAGTGGTCAGGCAGGCCCCAGGTTCAGGCAGAGTGGTCAGGCAGACTCCAGGGGCAGGCAGAGTGGTCAGGCAGGCCCCAGGTTCAGGCAGAGTGGTCAGGCAGACTCCAGGGGCAGGCAGAGTGGTCAGGCAGGCCCCAGGTTCAGGCAGAGTGGTCAGGCAGACTCCAGGGGCAGGCAGAGTGGTCAGGCAGGCCCCAGGTTCAGGCAGAGTGGCCAGGCAGACTCCAGGGGCAGGCAGAGTGGTCAGGCAGGCCCCAGGTTCAGGCAGAGTGGTCAGGCAGACTCCAGGGGCAGGCAGAGTGGTCAGGCAGGCCCCAGGTTCAGGCAGAGTGGCCAGGCAGACTCCAGGGGCAGGCAGAGTGGTCAGGCAGGCCCCAGGTTCAGGCAGAGTGGTCAGGCAGACTCCAGGGGCAGGCAGAGTGGTCAGGCAGACTCCAGGGGCAGGCAGAGTGGTCAGGCAGACTCCAGGGGCAGGCAGAGTGGTCAGGCAGACTCCAGGGGCAGGCCGAGTGGTCAGGCAGGCCGCAGGGGCAGGCAGAGTGGTCAGGCAGACTCAGGGGCAGGCAGAGTGGTCAGGCAGACTCCAGGGGCAGGCAGAGTGGTCAGGCAGACTCCAGGGGCAGGCAGAGTGGTCAGGCAGACTCCAGGGGCAGGCAGAGTGGTCAGGCAGACTCCAGGGGCAGGCTGAGTGGTCAGGCAGGCCGCAGGGGCAGGCAGAGTGGTCAGGCAGACTCCAGGGGCAGGCAGAGTGGTCAGGCAGACTCCAGGGCAGGCAGAGTGGTCAGGCAGGCCCCAGGTTCAGGCAGAGTGGTCAGGCAGACTCCAGGGGCAGGCAGAGTGGTCAGGCAGGCCCCAGGTTCAGGCAGAGTGGTCAGGCAGACTCCAGGGGCAGGCAGAGTGGTCAGGCAGACTCCAGGGTCAGGCAGAGTGGTCAGGCAGGCCCCAGGTTCAGGCAGAGTGGTCAGGCAGACTCCAGGGTCAGGCAGAGTGGTCAGGCAGGCCCCAGGTTCAGGCAGAGTGGTCAGGCAGGCCCCAGGTTCAGGCAGAGTGGTCAGGCAGACTCCAGGTTCAGGCAGAGTGGTCAGGCAGGCCCCAGGGGCAGGCAGAGTGGTCAGGCAGACTCCAGGTTCAGGCAGAGTGGTCAGGCAGGCCCCAGGTTCAGGCAGAGTGGTCAGGCAGACTCCAGGTTCAGGCAGAGTGGTCAGGCAGACTCCAGGGGCAGGCAGAGTGGTCAGGCAGGTGGGCTTAGAGTCAGGACAGGCAAAGGTCAAAACCAGGAGGGCGAGAAAAAAGAGAAACTGGGGAAAAGCATGAGATGAGAGATAAAAGCTGATTGTCTTGACATACAAGACGAACTGGCACAGACAGACAGAAAACACCGGTATAAATACACATGGGGAAGATGGGTGACACCTGGAGGGGGGTGGAGACAAGGACAGGTGAAACAGATCAGGTGGTGACACAATGTGCCAAACAAAGTCAGCCTAACCCAAACAATATGTCATCCCTCAGCACAAAAAGTTCGCAGTACAGAATCCTAACCCAAACAATCTGTCATCCCTCAGCACAAAAAGTTCGCAGTACAGAATCCTAACCCAAACAATCTGTCATCCCTCGGCACATAAAGATCGCAGTACAGAATCCTAACCCAAACAATCTGTCATACCTCGGCACTAAAAGATCGCAGTACAGAATCCTAACCCAAACAATCTGTCATCCCTCGGCACCAAAAGATCGCAGTACAGAATCCTAACCCAAACAATCTGTCATCCCTCGGCACTAAAAGATCAAAGTACAGAATCCTAACCCAAACAATCTGTCATCCCTCGGCACAGTAAGATCCCAGTACAGAATCCTAACCCAAACAATCTGTCATCCCTCGGCACTAAAAGATCCCAGTACAGAATCCTAACCCAAACAATCTGTCATCCCTCGGCACAGTAAGATCCCAGTACAGAATCCTAACCCAAACAATCTGTCATCCCTCGGCACAGTAAGATCCCAGTACAGAATCCTAACCCAAACAATCTGTCATCCCTCGGCACAAAAAAAATCGCAGTACAGAATCCTAACCCAAACAATCTGTCATCCCTCAACACTAAAAGATCGCAGTACAGAATCCTAACCCAAACAATCTGTCATCCCTCAGCACTAAAAGATCCCAGTACAGAATCCAAACCCAAACAATCTGTCATCCCTCAGCACTAAAAGATCGCAGTACAGAATCCTAACCCAAACAATCTGTCAACCCTCGGCACAATAAGATCCCAGTACAGAATCCTAACCCAAACAATCTGTCATCCCTCGGTACAATAAGATCCCAGTACAGAATCCTAACCCAAACAATCTGTCATCCCTCGGCACAATAAGATCCCAGTACAGAATCCTAACCCAAACAATCTGTCATCCCTCGGTACAATAAGATCCCAGTAAAGAATCCTAACCCAAACAATCTGTCATCCCTCGGCACAATAAGATCCCAGTACAGAATCCTAACCCAAACAATCTGTCATCCCTCTGCACTAAAAGATCCTAGTACAGAATCCTAACCCAGACAATCTGTCATCCCTCGGCACAATAAGATCCCAGTACAGAATCCTAACCCAAACAATCTGTCATCCCTCTGCACTAAAAGATCCCAGTACAGAATCCTAACCCAAACAATCTGTCATCCCTCAGCACTAAAATATCCCAGTACAGAATCCTAACCCAAACAATCTGTCATCCCTCAGCACTAAAATATCCCAGTACAGAATCCTAACCCAAACAATCTGTCATCCCTCTGCACTAAAATATCCCAGTACAGAATCCAAACCCAAACAATCTGTCATCCCTCTGCACTAAAATATCCCAGTACAGAATCCTAACCCAAACAATCTGTCATCCCTCTGCACTAAAATATCCCAGTACAGAATCCAAACCCAAACAATCTGTCATCCCTCGGCACTAAAATATTCCAGTACAGAATCCTAACCCAAACAATCTGTCATCCCTCAGCACTAAAAGATCCCAGTACAGAATCCTAACCCAAACAATCTGTCATCCCTCAGCACTAAAAGATCGCAGTACAGAATCCTAACCCAAACAATCTGTCATCCCTCAGCACTAAAAGATCCCAGTACAGAATCCAAACCCAAACAATCTGTCATCCCTCAGCACTAAAAGATCGCAGTACAGAATCCTAACCCAAACAATCTGTCATCCCTCGGCACAATAAGATCCCAGTACAGAATCCTAACCCAAACAATCTGTCATCCCTCGGTACAATAAGATCCCAGTACAGAATCCTAACCCAAACAATCTGTCATCCCTCGGTACAATAAGATCCCAGTAAAGAATCCTAACCCAAACAATCTGTCATCCCTCGGCAAAATAAGATCCCAGTACAGAATCCTAACCCAAACAATCTGTCATCCCTCTGCACTAAAAGATCCTAGTACAGAATCCTAACCCAGACAATCTGTCATCCCTCGGCACAATAAGATCCCAGTACAGAATCCTAACCCAAACAATCTGTCATCCCTCTGCACTAAAAGATCCCAGTACAGAATCCTAACCCAAACAATCTGTCATCCCTCAGCACTAAAATATCCCAGTACAGAATCCTAACCCAAACAATCTGTCATCCCTCTGTACTAAAATATCCCAGTACAGAATCCAAACCCAAACAATCTGTCATCCCTCTGCACTAAAATATCCCAGTACAGAATCCTAACCCAAACAATCTGTCATCCCTCTGCACAAAAATATCCCAGTACAGAATCCAAACCCAAACAATCTGTCATCCCTCGGCACTAAAATATTCCAGTACAGAATCCTAACCCAAACAATCTGTCATCCCTCTGCACTAAAAGATCCCAGTACAGAATCCTAACCCAAACAATCTGTCATCCCCCAGTACAGAATCCTAACCCAAACAATCTGTCATCCCTCTGCAAAAAGATCCCAGTACAGAATCCTAACCCAAACAATCTGTCATCCCTCAGCACTAAAAGATCCCAGTACAGAATCCTAACCCAAACAATCTGTCATCCCTCAGCACTAAAAGATCCCAGTACAGAATCCTAACCCAAACAATCTGTCATCCCTCGGCACAAAAAGATCGCAGTACAGAATCCTAACCCAAACAATCTGTCATCCCTCGGCACTAAAAGATCGCAGTACAGAATCCTAACCCAAACAATCTGTCATCCCTCGGCACAGTAAGATCCCAGTACAGAATCCTAACCCAAACAATCTGTCATCCCTCAGCACTAAAAGATCCCAGTACAGAATCCTAACCCAAACAATCTGTCATCCCTCAGCACTAAAAGATCCCAGTACAGAATCCTAACCCAAACAATCTGTCATCCCTCAGCACTAAAAGATCCCAGTACAGAATCCTAACCCAAACAATCTGTCATCCCTCGGCACTAAAAGATCCCAGTACAGAATCCTAACCCAAACAATCTGTCATCCCTCGGCACAGTAAGATCCCAGTACAGAATCCTAACCCAAACAATCTGTCATCCCTCGGCACAGTAAGATCCCAGTACAGAATCCTAACCCAAACAATCTGTCATCCCTCGGCACAAAAAAAATCGCAGTACAGAATCCTAACCCAAACAATCTGTCATCCCTCAGCACTAAAAGATCGCAGTACAGAATCCTAACCCAAACAATCTGTCATCCCTCGGCACAATAAGATCCCAGTACAGAATCCTAACCCAAACAATCTGTCATCCCTCGGTACAATAAGATCCCAGTACAGAATCCTAACCCAAACAATCTGTCATCCCTCGGCACAATAAGATCCCAGTACAGAATCCTAACCCAAACAATCTGTCATCCCTCGGTACAATAAGATCCCAGTACAGAATCCTAACCCAAACAATCTGTCATCCCTCGGCACAATAAGATCCCAGTACAGAATCCTAACCCAAACAATCTGTCATCCCTCTGCACTAAAAGATCCTAGTACAGAATCCAAACCCAAACAATCTGTCATCCCTCTGCACTAAAAGATCCCAGTACAGAATCCTAACCCAAACAATCTGTCATCCCTCGGCACTAAAATATCCCAGTACAGAATCCTAACCCAAACAATCTGTCATCCCTCTGCACTAAAAGATCCCAGTACAGAATCCTAACCCAAACAATCTGTCATCCCTCAGCACTAAAAGATCCCAGTACAGAATCCTAACCCAAACAATCTGTCATCCCTCAGCACTAAAAGATCCCAGTACAGAATCCTAACCCAAACAATCTGTCATCCCTCAGCACTAAAAGATCCCAGTACAGAATCCTAACCCAAACAATCTGTCATCCCTCGGTACAATAAGATCCCAGTACAGAATCCTAACCCAAACAATCTGTCATCCCTCGGTACAATAAGATCCCAGTACAGAATCCTAACCCAAACAATCTGTCATCCCTCTGCACAATAAGATCCCAGTACAGAATCCTAACCCAAACAATCTGTCATCCCTCTGTACAATAACATCCCAGTACAGAATCCTAACCCAAACAATCTGTCATCCCTCTGCACTAAAATAACCCAGTACAGAATCCTAACCCTTGATTGAAGAGTACAGTAAAGACACAAAGAGCAAAAACAATCATCTAAGATATTTTCTGCTGTAGTGACATAACTCAGGACATTTCAGACCGTAACACTCAAAAGTTAGACGACGATGCAACACATCATCCTCCAAAACGATACACATCTCAGAGTAGTATAGGCATGACTTGCCCGAAGAAATTGCTAATTTTTTATTGCTGCCCGATGTTAGAGTTACAGTATATGATACTATTATTATCTACACCATTTATCAAATGAATAATTAAAGCCCAGCGTGTGTTTGTCTTTGGATGTATACGTTTGAATATCATTAGTGATGTGAGCGGCTCCTCAGCATCCAGAGCTCTTGCTGCTATATGTATTATCTCTATGATAATTTAACCATGTGGTTTTCACAGAAACATTCACCATTCTTACTATTACTACACACATAGACACACACACCCACAACATCAAAGACATTCAGCATCCAATCAAAATCTAATTGTATTGGTCACATGCTGAATACAACAGGTGATAACTGGGCGGCAGGTGTTGGGCCAGTAACAGTGTTGGGCCAGTAACTGAAAAGTCTCTGGTTCGAATCCCCGAGCCAGCTAGGTGAACAAACTGTCGATGTGCACTTGAGCAAAGCACTTAACCCTAATTGCTCCTGTAAGTCTCTCTGGATAAGAGCGTCTGCTCAATGACTAACATGTAAAATCACAGACCACATTCTGTGACATTACTCTTTGCTTCCACTGGGTCTCGTTGGCTTGCCCGGCTTAACTGCTGAGCTCTTCCCCAGGGATAGCTAAGCTTCCATGCTCCTCTCTTTCTTCCTTTTCTTGTCCAACATTTTTTTCTCAGGACGTTGGACTCTTTAATCACCCTCCCTTTCTGTCTCAGGACGTTGGACTCTTTAATCACCCCCTCTTTCTGTCTCAGGACGTTGGACTCTTTAATCACCCTCCCTTTCTGTCTCAGGACGTTGGACTCTTTAATCACCCCCTCTTTCTGTCTCAGGATGTTGGACTCTTTAATCACCCTCTCTTTCTGTCTCAGGACGTTGGACGCTTTAATCACCCTCTCTTTCTGTCTCAGGACATTGGACTCTTTAATCACCCTCTCTTTCTGTCTCAGGACGTTGGACTCTTTAATAACCCCCTCTTTCTGTCTCAGGATGTTGGACTCTTTAATCACCCCCTCTTTCTGTCTCAGGATGTTGGACTCTTTAATCACCCTCTCTTTCTGTCTCAGGACGATGGACTCTTTAATCACCCTCTCATTCTGTCTCAGGACGTTGGACTCTTTAATCACCCTCTCTTTCTGTCTCAGGATGTTGGACTCTTTAATCACCCTCTCTTTCTGTCTCAGGACGTTGGACTCTTTAATCACCCTCCCTTTCTGTTTCAGGACGTTGGACTCTTTAATCACCCCCTCTTTCTGTCTCAGGACGTTGGACTCTTTAATCACACCTTCTTTCTGTCTCAGGACGTTGGACTCTTTAATCACCCTCTCTTTCTGTCTCAGGACGTTGGACTCTTTAATCACCCTCTCTTTCTGTCTCAGGACGTTGGACTCTTTAATCACCCTCCCTTTCTGTCTCAGGATGTTGGACTCTTTAATCACCCTCTCTTTCTGTCTCAGGACGTTGGACTCTTTAATCACCCTCTCTTTCTGTTTCAGGACGTTGGACTCTTTAATCACCCCCTCTTTCTGTCTCAGGATGTTGGACTCGTTAATCACCCTCTCTTTCTGTCTCAGGACGTTGGACTCTTTAATCACCCTCTCTTTCTGTTTCAGGACGTTGGACTCTTTAATTACCCTCTCTTTCTGTCTCTTTCTGTCTCTTTTATATTTATTACTCAGTCACCGTTTCTTTTCCGACACAATCCTTAAATCACCCTCTCGCACTCTCTTTTTAACAGTTAGTTTTGTATTATTTGTTGTGTGTGTTATTGATTGAACAATTTTAAGACTTGTGCTGTGTGGAGCTGCAGTACCGGTAAAAATAGCTTGGTACATCAGCAGGGGGGGGGAGTAAGACCCCATCCACACCTAACATAATGACTGGTTCTGTTCCTTAGAGAGTAAGACCCCATCCACACCTAACATAATGACTGGTTCTGTTCCTTAGAGAGTAAGACCCCATCTACACCTAACATAATGACTGGTTCTGTTCCTTAGAGAGTAAGACCCCATCTACACCTAACATAATGACTGGTTCTGTTCCTTAGAGAGTAAGACCCCATCCACACCTAACATAATGACTGGTTCTGTTCCTTAGAGAGTAAGACCCCATCTACACCTAACATAATGACTGGTTCTGTTCCTTAGAGAGTAAGACCCCATCTACACCTAACATAATGACTGGTTCTGTTCCTTAGAGGGTAAGACCCCATCCACACCTAACATAACAACTGGTTCTGTTCCTTAGAGAGTAAGACCCCATCCACACCTAACATAATGACTGGTTCTGTTCCTTAGAGAGTAAGACCCCATCTACACCTAACATAACGACTGGTTCTGTTCCTTAGAGAGTAAGACCCCATCTACACCTAACATAATGACTGGTTCTGTTCCTTAGAGAGTAAGACCCCATCTACACCTAACATAATGACTGGTTCTGTTCCTTAGAGAGTAAGACCCCATCTACACCCAACATAATGACTGGTTCTGTTCCTTAGAGAGTAAGACCCCATCTACACCTAACATAATGACTGGTTCTGTTCCTTAGAGAGTAAGACCCCATCTACACCTAACATAATGACTGGTTCTGTTCCTTAGAGAGTAAGACCCCATCTACACCTAACATAACAACTGGTTCTGTTCCTTATAGAGTAAGACCCCATCCACACCTAACATAATGACTGGTTCTGTTCCTTAGAGAATAAGACCCCATCCACACCTAACATAACGACTGGTTCTGTTCCTTAGAGAGTAAGACCCCATCTACACCTAACATAACAACTGGTTCTGTTCCTTATAGAGTAAGACCCCATCTACACCTAACATAATGACTGGTTCTGTTCCTTAGAGAGTAAGACCCCATCCACACCTAACATAATGACTGGTTCTGTTCCTTAGAGAGTAAGACCCCATCGACAACTAACATAATGACTGGTTCTGTTCCTTAGAGAATAAGACCCCATCTACACCTAACATAATGACTGGTTCTGTTCCTTAGAGAGTAAGACCCCATCCACACCTAACATAATGACTGGTTCTGTTCCTTAGAGAGTAAGACCCCATCCACACCTAACATAATGACTGGTTCTGTTCCTTAGAGAGTAAGACCCCATCCACACCTAACATAATGACTGGTTCTGTTCCTTAGAGAGTAAGACCCCATCTACACCTAACATAATGACTGGTTCTGTTCCTTAGAGAGTAAGACCCCATCTACACCTAACATAATGACTGGTTCTGTTCCTTAGAGAGTAAGACCCCATCTACACCTAACATAATGACTGGTTCTGTTCCTTAGAGAGTAAGACCCCATCTACACCTAACATAATGACTGGTTCTGTTCCTTAGAGAGTAAGACCCCATCTACACCTAACATAATGACTGGTTCTGTTCCTTAGAGAGTAAGACCCCATCTACACCTAACATAATGACTGGTTCTGTTCCTTAGAGAGTAAGACCCCATCTACACCTAACATAATGACTGGTTCTGTTCCTTAGAGAGTAAGACCCCATCTACACCTAACATAATGACTGGTTCTGTTCCTTAGAGAGTAAGACCCCATCTACACCTAACATAATGACTGGTTCTGTTCCTTAGAGTAAGACCCCATCTACACCTAACATAATGACTGGTTCTGTTCCTTAGAGAGTAAGACCCCATCTACACCTAACATAATGACTGGTTCTGTTCCTTAGAGAGTAAGACCCCATCTACACCTAACATAATGACTGGTTCTGTTCCTTAGAGAGTAAGACCCCATCTACACCTAACATAACAACTGGTTCTGTTCCTTAGAGTAAGACCCCATCTACACCTAACATAATGACTGGTTCTGTTCCTTAGAGAGTAAGACCCCATCTACACCTAACATAATGACTGGTTCTGTTCCTTAGAGAGTAAGACCCCATCTACACCTAACATAATGACTGGTTCTGGTTCTGTTCCTGGTTCTGTTCCTAGAGAGTAAGACCCCATCTACACCTAACATAATGACTGGTTCTGTTCCTTAGAGAGTAAGACCCCATCTACACCTAACATAATGACTGGTTCTGTTCCTTAGAGAGTAAGACCCCATCCTACACTGGTTCTAACATAATAACTGGTTCTGTTCCTTAGAGAGTAAGACCCCATCTACACCTAACATAATGACTGGTTCTGTTCCTTAGAGAGTAAGACCCCATCTACACCTAACATAATGACTGGTTCTGTTCCTTAGAGAGTAAGACCCCATCCACACCTAACATAATGACTGGTTCTGTTCCTTAGAGAGTAAGACCCCATCTACACCTAACATAATGACTGGTTCTGTTCCTTAGAGTAAGACCCCATCTACACCTAACATAATGACTGGTTCTGTTCCTTAGAGAGTAAGACCCCATCTACACCTAACATAATGACTGGTTCTGTTCCTTAGAGAGTAAGACCCCATCTACACCTAACATAATGACTGGTTCTGTTCCTTAGAGAGTAAGACCCCATCCACACCTAACATAATGACTGGTTCTGTTCCTTAGAGAGTAAGACCCCATCTACACCTAACATAATGACTGGTTCTGTTCCTTAGAGAGTAAGACCCCATCTACACCTAACATAATGACTGGTTCTGTTCCTTAGAGAGTAAGACCCCATCTACACCTAACATAACAACTGGTTCTGTTCCTTAGAGAGTAAGACCCCATCTACACCTAACATAATGACTGGTTCTGTTCCTTATAGAGTAAGACCCCATCCACACCTAACATAATGACTGGTTCTGTTCCTTAGAGAGTAAGACCCCATCTACACCTAACATAACGACTGGTTCTGTTCCTTAGAGAGTAAGACCCCATCTACACCTAACATAATGACTGGTTCTGTTCCTTATAGAGTAAGACCCCATCTACACCTAACATAATGACTGGTTCTGTTCCTTAGAGAGTAAGACCCCATCCACACCTAACATAATGACTGGTTCTGTTCCTTAGAGAGTAAGACCCCATCTACACCTAACATAATGACTGGTTCTGTTCCTTAGAGAGTAAGACCCCATCTACACCTAACATAATGACTGGTTCTGTTCCTTAGAGAGTAAGACCCCATCCACACCTAACATAATGACTGGTTCTGTTCCTTAGAGAGTAAGACCCCATCTACACCTAACATAATGACTGGTTCTGTTCCTTAGAGAGTAAGACCCCATCTACACCTAACATAATGACTGGTTCTGTTCCTTAGAGAGTAAGACCCCATCCACACCTAACATAATGACTGGTTCTGTTCCTTAGAGAGTAAGACCCCATCTACACCTAACATAATGACTGGTTCTGTTCCTTAGAGAGTAAGACCCCATCTACACCTAACATAATGACTGGTTCTGTTCCTTATAGAGTAAGACCCCATCCACACCTAACATAATGACTGGTTCTGTTCCTTAGAGAGTAAGACCTCATCTACACCTAACATAACGACTGGTTCTGTTCCTTAGAGAGTAAGACCCCATCTACACCTAACATAATGACTGGTTCTGTTCCTTATAGAGTAAGACCCCATCTACACCTAACATAATGACTGGTTCTGTTCCTTAGAGAGTAAGACCCCATCCACACCTAACATAATTACTGGTTCTGTTCCTTAGAGAGTAAGACCCCATCTACACCTAACATAACGACTGGTTCTGTTCCTTAGAGAGTAAGACCCCATCTACACCTAACATAATGACTGGTTCTGTTCCTTAGAGAGTAAGACCCCATCCACACCTAACATAATGACTGGTTCTGTTCCTTAGAGAGTAAGACCCCATCTACACCTAACATAATGACTGGTTCTGTTCCTTAGAGAGTAAGACCCCATCTACACCTAACATAATGACTGGTTCTGTTCCTTAGAGAGTAAGACCCCATCTACACCTAACATAATGACTGGTTCTGTTCCTTAGAGAGTAAGACCCCATCTACACCTAACATAATGACTGGTTCTGTTCCTTAGAGAGTAAGACCCCATCCACACCTAACATAATGACTGGTTCTGTTCCTTAGAGAGTAAGACCCCATCTACACCTAACATAATGACTGGTTCTGTTCCTTAGAGAGTAAGACCCCATCTACACCTAACATAATGACTGGTTCTGTTCCTTAGAGAGTAAGACCCCATCTACACCTAACATAATGACTGGTTCTGTTCCTTAGAGTAAGACCCCATCTACACCTAACATAATGACTGGTTCTGTTCCTTATCTGAGTAAGACCCCATCCACACCTAACATAATGACTGGTTCTGTTCCTTATAGAGTAAGACCCCATCTACACCTAACATAATGACTGGTTCTGTTCCTTAGAGAGTAAGACCCCATCTACACCTAACATAATGACTGGTTCTGTTCCTTATAGAGTAAGACCCCATCTACACCTAACATAATGACTGGTTCTGTTCCTTAGAGAGTAAGACCCCATCCACACCTAACATAATGACTGGTTCTGTTCCTTAGAGAGTAAGACCCCATCTACACCTAACATAATGACTGGTTCTGTTCCTGATAGAGTAAGACCCCATCCACACCTAACATAATGACTGGTTCTGTTCCTTAGAGAGTAAGACCCCATCCACACCTAACATAATGACTGGTTCTGTTCCTGATAGAGTAAGACCCCATCCACACCTAACATAATGACTGGTTCTGTTCCTTAGAGAGTAAGACCCCATCTACACCTAACATAATGACTGGTTCTGTTCCTGATAGAGTAAGACCCCATCTACACCTAACATAATGACTGGTTCTGTTCCTTAGAGAGTAAGACCCCATCCACACCTAACATAATGACTGGTTCTGTTCCTTAGAGAGTAAGACCCCATCCACACCTAACATAATGACTGGTTCTGTTCCTTATAGAGTAAGACCCCATCTACACCTAACATAATGACTGGTTCTGTTCCTTAGAGAGTAAGACCCCATCCACACCTAACATAATGACTGGTTCTGTTCCTTAGAGAGTAAGACCCCATCCACACCTAACATAATGACTGGTTCTGTTCCTTAGAGAGTAAGACCCCATCCACACCTAACATAAAGGCTGGTTCCTTAGAGAATAAGCATTAAGACCCCATTTATGGTTGTACACTCCTGCCAATCAATTGATCAAGGCGTTCTGGTGGCGTGCTGTACTGGCGTGCTGTACTGGCGTTCTGGTGGCATGCTGTACTGGCGTGCTGTACTGGTGTTGTGGTGGCATGCTGTACTGGCGTGCTGTACTGGCGTTGTGGTGGCATGCTGTACTGGCGTGCTGTACTGGCGTTGTGGTGGCATGCTGTACTGGCGTGCTGTACTGGCGTTCTGGTGGCATGCTGTACTGGCGTGCTGTACTGGCGTGCTCTGGCGTGCTGTACTGGCGTGCTGTA
The DNA here is from genome assembly GCF_036934945.1 of Oncorhynchus masou masou. Taxonomy (NCBI): domain Eukaryota; kingdom Metazoa; phylum Chordata; class Actinopteri; order Salmoniformes; family Salmonidae; genus Oncorhynchus; species Oncorhynchus masou. Next base: position 11,185,546 of record NC_088213.1, on the reverse strand, counting down.
CTGGCGTGCTGTACTGGCGTTGTGGTGGCGTGCTGTACTGGCGTGCTGTACTGGCGTGCTGTACTGGCGTGCTGTACTGGCGTTCTGGTGGCATGCTGTACTGGCGTTCTGTACTGGCGTTCTGGTGGCATGCTGTACTGGCGTGCTGTACTGGCGTGCTGTACTGGCGTGCTGTACTGGCGTGCTGTACTGGCGTGCTGTACTGGCGTTCTGGTGGCATGCTGTACTGGCGTGCTGTACTGGCGTTGTGGTGGCATGCTGTACTGGCGTGCTGTACTGGCATGCTGTACTGGCGTGCTGTACTGGCGTGCTGTACTGGCGTGCTGTGCTCAGTACATCCCTTACCTTGTTTAGTGTCTGGCCATATCAACACTCACCAGTCGCAACAGACCTCTTGATCCGTTCCCTCCTGAAATGTAGCACGCAGGCCAAGGGTCATAGTAGCTGACCTGTAGAATACGGTTCCGTTCCCTCCTGAAATGTAGCACGCAGGCCAAGGGTCATAGTAGCTGACCTGTAGAATACGGTTCCGTTCCCTCCTGAAATGTAGCACGCAGGCCAAGGGTCATAGTAGCTGACCTGTAGAATACGGTTCCGTTTGACCACCTGTCGGCGCTGTGACAAAGTCACTCAAACAAGTAAATTGGCTCCCGGCAGCCATGTTTTTGACCTTTACAACAGGGGTGTCAAACTCATTCCATGGAATGCCTAGTGTCTGCGGGTTTTGGTTTGTTCCTTTCAATTAAGACAGAGGGGAGTTCTTTACTAATTAGTGACCTGAAACCATCATTCAAGTACAAGGGAGGAGGGAAACCCGCACACTCAGCCCTCCTTGGAATGAGTTTGACACATGTACTTTACAAGATCTTGGTTTATTATTATTTATTAGCATTTCTGGAGAAGATGTTAATGTATTACTTTGGTCTAATGGCAACAGGAATACTACTTGGCAACACAACCTCTCCCCCTCTACCCAACAAATGACTTAAATGTAATGTAATGTAACATGAACCTCTCCTCCTCTGCCCAACAACATCAACCTCTCCCCCTCCACCCAACAACATCAACATCTCCCCCTCCACCCAACAACATGAACCTCTCCCCCACCCAACAACATCAACCTCTCCTCCTCCCCAACAACATCAACCTCTCCTCCTCCCCAACAACATCAACCTCTCCCCCTCCACCCAACAACATCAACCTCTCCTCCTCTGCCCAACAACATCAACCTCTCCCCCTCCACCCAACAACATCAACCTCTCCCCCTCCACCCAACAACATCAACCTCTCCTCCTCTGCCCAACAACATCAACATCTCCCCCTCCACCCAACAACATCAACCTCTCCCCCTCCACCCAACAACATCAACCTCTCCCCCTCCACCCAACAACATCAACCTCTCCCCCTCCACCCAACAACATGAACCTCTCCCCTCCACCCAACAACATGAACCTCTCCCCCTCCACCCAACAACATGAACCTCTCCCCCTCCACCCAACAACATCAACCTCTCCCCCTCCACCCAACAACATGAACCTCTCCCCCTCCACCCAACAACATGAACCTCTCCCCCTCCACCCAACAACATGAACCTCTCCCCTCCACCTAACAACATCAACCTCTCCCCCTCCACCCAACAACATCAACCTCTCCCCCTCCACCTAACAACATCAACCTCTCCCCCTCCACCCAACAACATGAACCTCTCCTCCTCTGCCCAACAACATGAACCTCTCCCCCACCCAACAACATCAACCTCTCCCCCTCCACCCAACATCATCAACCTCTCCCCCTCCACCCAACAACATCAACCTCTCCCCCTCTGCCCAACAACAGCCTCTCCCCCTCCACCCAACAACATGAACCTCTCCCCCTCTGCCCAACAACATCAACCTCTCCCCCTCCACCCAACAACATGAACCTCTCCTCCTCTGCCCAACAACATCAACCTCTCCCCCTCCACCCAACAACATGAACCTCTCCTCCACCCAACAACATCAACCTCTCCCCCTCCACCCAACAACATGAACCTCTCCCCTCCACCCAACAACATCAACCTCTCCCCCTCCACCCAACAACATCAACCTCTCCCCTCCACCCAACAACATGAACCTCTCCCCCTCCACCCAACAACATCAACCTCTCCCCCTCCACCCAACAACATGAACCTCTCCCCCTCTGCCCAACAACATGAACCTCTCCTCCTCTGCCCAACAACATGAACCTCTCCCCCTCCACCCAACAACATGAACCTCTCCCCCTCCACCCAACAACATCAACCTCTCCCCTCCACCCAACAACATCAACCTCTCCCCCTCCACCCAACAACATGAACCTCTCCCCCTCCACCCAACAACATCAACCTCTCCCCTCCACCCAACAACATGAACCTCTCCCCTCCACCCAACAACATCAACATCTCCCCTCTGCCCCAACAACATGAACCTCCTCCTCCACCCAACAACATGAACCTCTCCCCCTCCACCCAACAACATCAACCTCTCCCCCTCCACCCAACAACATGAACCTCTCCCCTCCACCCAACAACATGAACCTCTCCCCCTCCACCTAACAACATGAACCTCTCCCCTCCACCCAACAACATGAACCTCTCCCCTCCACCCAACAACATGAACCTCTCCCCTCCACCCAACAACATCAACCTCTCCCCTCCACCCAACAACATGAACCTCTCCCCTCCCCAACAACATCAACCTCTCCCCCTCCACCCAACAACATGAACCTCTCCTCCTCCCCAACAACATGAACCTCTCCTCCTCCACCCAACAACATGAACCTCTCCCCTCCACCCAACAACATGAACCTCTCCCCCTCCACCCAACAACATGAACCTCTCCCCCTCCACCCAACAACATGAACCTCTCCCCCTCCACCCAACAATATCAGCCTCTCCTCTGCATCCCCCAACAATATCAGCCTCTCCTCTGCATCCCCCCAACAACATCAACCTTCTCCCCTTTCTTCCCTCTGCCCAAAAGCCTCAACCTTCTCCCTGTCATTAATCAGTCTGTGCCATGGCACCTTCAGGTACCTCTCTGCACCAGTCCATGTCTAAACCTGAGGCTTCAGTCTCAAGTTCACCCTCACAAAACTACCATTTGTCTGCCTCCTCCAACCCCCCCATCCCCCCTTCACAAAGGTTCTTAATCCTCCCCCAACCTCGCTAACGAGCACCCCTGTCAGTCTCACCCTGCAGCCCTCTCACCCCGCACCCCCACAGACAAATCTCCCAGTGTTCCAAGGGGTGGTAGGCAGAGGGTGAATCCTCGAGACCAAAGACCCAGATTACTAACTAATCCTGGGAGGTATTTCTCTCCCCCAGCCACCCTTCGCTCTCAGGAATCTGCTGCCTGTATGCCTTTTTATTGACAGAGAGAGAGAGAGAGAGAGAGAGAGAGAGAGAGAGAGAGAGAGAGAGAGAGAGAGGTGGTGTGGGAGTAAAGAGGAGATATGGAGTGAGTGAGCGATGGTTAATGAGCAGGTTCACACTTCCAGTAATGAAAAGGTGAAGCGAGAGAGAGAGAGAGATTAAAGGAAATAGCATTCACGGAAATGCCATTAGAATCACAGTGATCCAATTATAGTCATGGGTTTTTAAAGTTTGCTGTTGGGAGGCGGAATCATCCGAAAACAGATGTCTGATGTCCCCTGGTTTGGAATCCTATAGATGACGGGGGCGTTAACTATTGTTGAAAATATACCAAAATTATCATATTGAAAAAGCTCTCGGATATCCATTCATACGGATAGAGAGATGAAACCGTTTTCCTGCTGTGTTAAATGGTTGTTTGGCAACGCTAGTCAAGCAACAATTGGCTCTGCCAGGAGTGGGTTACGGGAGCTGTACCCATCTGGTTATTATGCCATGCCATATGTGGCACAGGGCTAACCTGCTCACAAACACGCAAACACATCATCTAGACAAGTCCTGACGCAGGGTCAACACATCATCTAGACAAGTCCTGACCCAGGGTCAACACATCATCTAGACAAGCCCTGACCCAGGGTCAACACATCATCTAGACAAGCCCTGACCCAGGGTCAACACATCATCTAGACAAGCCCTGACCCAGGGTCAACACATCATCGTGACAAGCCCTGACCCAGGGTCAACACATCATCTAGACAAGCCCTGACCCAGGGTCAACACATCATCTAGACAAGCCCTGACCCAGGGTCAACACATCATCTAGACAAGCCCTGACCCAGGGTCAACACATCATCTAGACAAGCCCTGACCCAGGGTCAACACATCATCTAGACAAGCCCTGACCCAGGGTCAACACATCATCTAGACAAGCCCTGACCCAGGGTCAACACATCATCTAGACAAGCCCTGACCCAGGGTCAACACATCATCTAGACAAGCCCTGACCCAGGGTCAACACATCATCTAGACAAGCCCTGACCCAGGGTCAACACATCATCTAGACAAGCCCTGACCCAGGGTCAACACATCATCTAGACAAGCCCTGACCCAGGGTCAACACATCATCTTAGACAAGTCCTGACCCAGGAGTAAAGAGTATCTGCTGCCTTGGCAGGAACTAATGGGGATCCATAATAAACCCCAGGAAGAGTAGCTGCTCCCTTGGCAGGAACTAATGGGGATCCATAATAAACCCCAGGAAGAGAAGCTGCTGCCTTGGCAGGAACTAATGGGGATCCATAATAAACCCCAGGAAGAGTAGCTGCTGCCTTGGCAGGAACTAATGGGGATCCATAATAAACCCCAGGAAGAGAAGCTGCTGCCTTGGCAGGAACTAATGTGGATCCATAATAAACCCCAGGAAGAGAAGCTGCCATCTTGGCAGGAACTAATGGGGATCCATAATAAACCCCAGGAAGAGTAGCTGCCATCTTGGCAGGAACCAATGGGAATCCATAATAAACTCCAGGAAGAGAAGCTGCCATCTTGGCAGGAACTAATGGGGATCCATAATAAACCCCAGGAAGAGAAGCTGCCATCTTGGCAGGAACCAATGGGAATCCATAATAAACTCCAGGAAGAGAAGCTGCCATCTTGGCAGGAACTAATGGGGATCCATAATAACCACCAGGAAGAGTAGCTGCTGCCTTGGCAGGAACTAATGGGGATCCATAATAAACCCCAGGAAGAGTAGCTGCTGCCTTGGCAGAAACTAATGGGGATCCATAATAACCTCCAGGAAGTGTAGCTGCTGCCTTGGCAGGAACTAATGGGGATCCATGATAAACACCAGGAAGATAAGCTGCCATCTTGGCAGGAACCAATGGGAATCCATAATAAACTCCAGGAAGAGAAGCTGCCATCTTGGCAGGAACTAATGGGGATCCATAATAACCTCCAGGAAGAGTAGCTGCTGCCTTGGCAGGAACTAATAGGGATCCATAATAACCTCCAGGAAGTGTAGCTGCTGCCTTGGCAGGAAATAATGGGGATCTATGATAAACCCCAGGAAGAGAAGCTGCCTTCTTGGCAGGAACCAATGGGAATCCACAATAACCTCCAGGAAGAGAAGCTGCCATCTTGGCAGGAACTAATGGGGATCCATAATAAACCCCAGGAAGAGAAGCTGCCATCTTGGCAGGAACCAATGGGAATCCATAATAAACTCCAGGAAGAGAAGCTGCCATCTTGGCAGGAACTAATGGGGATCCATAATAACCACCAGGAAGAGTAGCTGCTGCCTTGGCAGGAACTAATGGGGATCCATAATAACCACCAGGAAGAGTAGCTGCTGCCTTGGCAGGAACTAATGGGGATCCATAATAAACCCCAGGAAGAGAAGCTGCCATCTTGGCAGGAACTAATGGGGATCCATAATAAACCCCAGGAAGAGAAGCTGCCATCTTGGCAGGAACCAATGGGAATCCATAATAAACCCCAGGAAGAGAAGCTGCCATCTTGGCAGGAACCAATGGGAATCCATAATAAACCCCAGGAAGAGAAGCTGCCATCTTGGCAGTAACTAATGGGGATCCATAATAAACCCCAGGAAGAGAAGCTGCCATCTTGGCAGGAACCAATGGGAATCCATAATAAACCCCAGGAAGAGTTGCTGCCATCTTGGCAGGAACTAATGGGAATCCACAATAACCTCCAGGAAGAGAAGCTGCCATCTTGGCAGGAACCAATGAGGATCCATAATAACCTCCAGGAAGAGAAGCTGCCATCTTGGCAGGAACCAATGGGGATCCATAATAACCTCCAGGAAGTGTAGCTGCTGCCTTGGCAGGAACTAATGGGGATCCATGATAAACACCAGGAAGAGAAGCTGCCATCTTGGCATGAACCAATGGGAATCCATAATAAACTCCAGGAAGAGAAGCTGCCATCTTGGCAGGAACTAATGGGGATCCATAATAACCTCCAGGAAGAGTAGCTGCTGCCTTGGCAGGAACTAATAGGGATCCATAATAACCTCCAGGAAGTGTAGCTGCTGCCTTGGCAGGAACTAATGGGGATCCATAATAAACCCCAGGAAGAGTAGCTGCTGCCTTGGCAGGAAATAATGGGGATCTATGATAAACCCCAGGAAGAGAAGCTGCCATCTTGGCAGGAACTAATGGGGATCCATAATAAACCCCAGGAAGAGAAGCTGCCATCTTGGCAGGAACTAATGGGGATCCATAATAAACCCCAGGAAGAGAAGCTGCCATCTTGGCAGGAACCAATGGGAATCCATAATAAACCCCAGGAAGAGAAGCTGCCATCTTGGCAGTAACTAATGGGGATCCATAATAAACCCCAGGAAGAGAAGCTGCCATCTTGGCAGGAACCAATGGGAATCCATAATAACCTCCAGGAAGAGAAGCTGCCATCTTGGCAGGAACCAATGGGAATCCATAATAAACCCCAGGAAGAGAAGCTGCCATCTTGGCAGGAACCAATGGGAATCCACAATAAATAAAAAAAATACATAGTTCAGACCCAAATCCTGACTTATAAGGTTGGATTGAAACCAAATCACACAACATTCATGCCCAGGGATCATGTAGAAAGCCCACAGTAGTGACTCATTGCGTAATAAGTAGTTCCCCTTTCAGTAAATAAACGGCGGACTGTAATATACATCCTAACAGCATGTGAAAACTGCCAGAGTCCTTTAGCCTGTCGGAAGGGTTAACTACACAGTGAAAGATAGAAAATGATTTTTCACGGAGACAGGTCTCTCTTTTTCATAGCAGGTCCCAGTTAATAATGAAACAGTCGGCAGAATGTATGATCTGCACATTAATAATGATGGATTGTCTGAGATCGGGGAATGTAATGAGAATGATTATCAGATTGTCATCATCTTAATCACCAGTGTCATAATCAGCATCATCAAGGTTATTCATTCAATACTGAGGCCTCATTATACCCGTCGTGAAATATTAACACATTCTTTGCAGAAGTTGAGCACCCTGAATGTTAAAAATGACTGCAGTGATTGGAGCGTGGGGTTGGTGAAGTCTCGGTAGTCATCACTGTTCTCTCTAAGCTCTCTGGCGTGGAGGCGCAGCTCCCCAGGGACTGCTGTGCAGAAGAAACATCAGCCCCCTGCAGAGAAGCAAGAGGTTGAATTTCACTCACCTTTCTAGAGTTTTCCCCTTTAGTTTCCCTTTACTTTTGGAATTGAGATCCAATCAACACAATATTTCCACTTTCAATGCAACTTACCGAAACAAAATGAACTATGCGAGAGATCTCGCTGTAGGCAGAACACATCGGAGTAGGATTCTATTGCGTTAACAGGCAGGACTCAGGCCTGTACTCTACACAGACAAGCACAGCATAACCAATCAGAGCTGCAGTAGGCCTTTATGCAAATAGACCATTGCCATATATGGATCTGTGTCATTCACTTCAAACTGGACTGTTTCAACAGGATGAACGGTCGTGGGTAGAAGAGATGCATGTAGCCATGTGTGAGCGTTTGTACATTTTGTTTATATCCTTTGCTAGTTAGTGAGTTATTAGCCCAGTTATAGATCATTTGTAGTCAGCAAATGGGGGAGTGATTGTTTCCTACAAGAGGACAAAACATGTGCTTTTCTAGACATCTTTGAAAAGCTCATCTGGTAAAGATTTTTTTGTCTTAAAGGGGCAGTGTTGTATTTTGAGACAGGCTTTCATATAGGCAGAGGGTAGCATCATATAAGCAGAGGGTAGCATCACAAAGGCAGAGGGTAGCATCATATAGGCAGAGGGGAGCATCATATAGGCAGAGGGGAGCATCATATAGGCAGAGGGTAGAATCACATAGGCAGAGGGTAGCATCATATAGGCAGAGGGTAGCATCATATAGGCAGAGGGTAGAATCACATAGGCAGAGGGTAGCATCATATAGGCAGAGGGTAGCATCACATAGGCAGAGGGTAGCATCATATAGGCAGAGGGTAGCATCACATAGGCAGAGGGTAGCATCATATAGGCAGAGGGTAGAATCACATAGGCAGAGGGAAGCATCATATAGGCAGCGGGTAGCATCATATAGGCAGAGGGTAGCATCATATAGGCAGAGGGTAGCATCACAAAGGCAGAGGGTAGCATCATATAGGCAGAGGGTAGCATCATATAGGCAGAGGGTAGCATCATATAGGCAGAGGGTAGCATCATATAGGCAGAGGGTAGCATCATATAGGCAGAGGGTGGCATCATATAGGCAGAGGGTAGAATCACATAGGCAGAGGGTAGCATCATATAGGCAGAGGGTAGCATCATATAGGCAGAGGGTAGCATCACATAGGCAGAGGGTAGCATCATATAGGCAGAGGGTAGCATCATATAGGCAGAGGGTAGCATCACATAGGCAGAGGGTAGCATCACATAGGCAGAGGGGAGCATCATATAGGCAGAGGGTAGAATCACATAGGCAGAGGGTAGCATCATATAGGCAGAGGGTAGCATCATATAGGCAGAGGGGAGCATCATATAGGCAGAGGGTAGCATCACATAGGCAGAGGGTAGCATCATATAGGCAGAGGGTAGCATCATATAGGCAGAGGGTAGCATCACATAGGCAGAGGGTAGCATCACATAGGCAGAGGGTAGCATCACATAGGCATCATATAGGCAGAGGGTAGCATCATATAGGCAGAGGGTAGCATCACATAGGCAGAGGGTAGCATCACATAGGCAGAGGGTAGCATCATATAGGCAGAGGGTAGTATCACATAGGCAGAGGGTAGCATCAGGCAGAGGGTAGCATCACATAGGCAGAGGGTAGCATCACATAGGCAGAGGGTAGCATCATATAGGCAGAGGGTAGCATCACATAGGCAGAGGGTAGCATCACATAGTCAGAGGGTAGCATCATATAGGCAGAGGGTAGCATCATATAGGCAGAGGGTAGCATCACATAGGCAGAGGGTAGCATCATATAGGCAGAGGGTAGCATCACATAGGCAGAGGGTAGCATCACATAGGCAGAGGGTAGCATCACATAGGCAGAGGGTAGCATCATATAGGCAGAGGGTAGCATCACATAGGCAGAGGGTAGCATCATATAGGCAGAGGGTAGCATCATATAGGCAGAGGGTAGCATCACATAGGCAGAGGGTAGCATCACATAGGCAGAGGGTAGCATCACATAGGCAGAGGGTAGCATCATATAGGCAGAGGGTAGCATCACATAGGCAGAGGGTAGCATCATATAGGCAGAGGGTAGCATCATCACATAGGCAGAGGGTAGCATCACATAGGCAGAGGGTAGCATCACATAGGCAGAGGGTAGCATCACATAGGCAGAGGGTAGCATCACATAGGCAGAGGGGTAGCATCACATAGGCAGAGGGGAGCATCACAGAGGGTAGAATCACATAGGCAGAGGGTAGCATCATATAGGCAGAGGGTAGCATCATATAGGCAGAGGGTAGCATCACATAGGCAGAGGGTAGCATCATATAGGCAGAGGGTAGCATCATATAGGCAGAGGGTAGCATCATATAGGCAGAGGGGAGCATCATATAGGCAGAGGGTAGCATCATATAGGCAGAGGGTAGCATCATATAGGCAGAGGGTGGCATCATATAGGCAGAGGGTAGAATCACATAGACAGAGGGTAGCATCATATAGGCAGAGGGTAGCATCATATAGGCAGAGGGTAGCATCACATAGGCAGAGGGTAGCATCATATAGGCAGAGGGTAGCATCATATAGGCAGAGGGTAGCATCACATAGGCAGAGGTAGCATCACATAGGCAGAGGGGAGCATCATATAGGCAGAGGGTAGAATCAAATAGGCAGAGGGTAGCATCATATAGGCAGAGGGTAGCATCATATAGGCAGAGGGGAGCATCATATAGGCAGAGGGTAGCATCATATAGGCAGAGGGTAGCATCAGATAGGCAGAGGGTAGCATCACATAGGCAGAGGGTAGCATCATATAGGCAGAGGGGAGCATCATATAGGCAGAGGGTAGCATCATATAGACAGAGGGTAGCATCACATAGGCAGAGGGTAGCATCACATAGGCAGAGGGTAGCATCATATAGGCAGAGGGTAGCATCACATAGGCAGAGGGTAGCATCATATAGGCAGAGGGTAGCATCACATAGGCAGAGGTAGCATCACATAGGCAGAGGGTAGCATCACATAGGCAGAGGGTAGCATCATATAGGCAGAGGGTAGCATCACATAGGCAGAGGGTAGCATCACATAGGCAGAGGGTAGCATCACATAGGCAGAGGGTAGCATCACATAGGCAGAGGGTAGCATCACATAGGCAGAGGGGAGCATCATATAGGCAGAGGGTAGAATCACATAGGCAGAGGGTAGCATCATATAGGCAGAGGGTAGCATCATATAGGCAGAGGGTAGCATCACATAGGCAGAGGGTAGCATCATATAGGCAGAGGGTAGCATCATATAGGCAGAGGGTAGCATCATATAGGCAGAGGGAGCATCATATAGGCAGAGGGTAGCATCATATAGGCAGAGGGTAGCATCACATAGGCAGAGGGTAGCATCACATAGGCAGAGGGTAGCATCATATAGGCAGAGGGTAGCATCACATAGGCAGAGGGTAGCATCATATAGGCAGAGGGTAGCATCACATAGGCAGAGGGTAGCATCACATAGGCAGAGGGTAGCATCACATAGGCAGAGGGTAGCATCATATAGGCAGAGGGTAGCATCACATAGGCAGAGGGTAGCATCACATAGTCAGAGGGGAGCATCATATAGGCAGAGGGTAGCATCATATAGGCAGAGGGTAGCATCACATAGGCAGAGGGTAGCATCATATAGGCAGAGGGTAGCATCATATAGGCAGAGGGTAGCATCACATAGGCAGAGGGTAGCATCACATAGGCAGAGGGGAGCATCATATAGGCAGAGGGTAGAATCACATAGGCAGAGGGTAGCATCATATAGGCAGAGGGTAGCATCATATAGGCAGAGGGGAGCATCATATAGGCAGAGGGTAGCATCATATAGGCAGAGGGTAGCATCACATAGGCAGAGGGTAGCATCACATAGGCAGAGGGTAGCATCATATAGGCAGAGGGGAGCATCATATAGGCAGAGGGTAGCATCATATAGGCAGAGGGTAGCATCACATAGGCAGAGGGTAGCATCACATAGGCAGAGGGTAGCATCATATAGGCAGAGGGTAGCATCACATAGGCAGAGGGTAGCATCATATAGGCAGAGGTAGCATCACATAGGCAGAGGGTAGCATCACATAGGCAGAGGGTAGCATCACATAGGCAGAGGGTAGCATCATATAGGCAGAGGGTAGCATCACATAGGCAGAGGGTAGCATCACATAGTCAGAGGGTAGCATCATATAGGCAGAGGGTAGCATCATATAGGCAGAGGGTAGCATCACATAGGCAGAGGGTAGCATCATATAGGCAGAGGGTAGCATCACATAGGCAGAGGGTAGCATCACATAGGCAGAGGGTAGCATCACATAGGCAGAGGGTAGCATCACATAGGCAGAGGGTAGCATCATATAGGCAGAGGGTAGCATCATATAGGCAGAGGGTAGCATCACATAGGCAGAGGGTAGCATCACATAGGCAGAGGGTAGCATCACATAGGCAGAGGGTAGCATCATATAGGCAGAGGGTAGCATCACATAGGCAGAGGGGAGCATCATATAGGCAGAGGGTAGCATCATATAGGCAGAGGTAGCATCATATAGGCAGAGGGTAGCATCATATAGGCAGAGGGTAGCATCATATAGGCAGAGGTAGCATCATATAGGCAGAGGGGAGCATCATATAGGCAGAGGGTAGCATCATATAGGCAGAGGGTAGCATCACATAGGCAGAGGGTAGCATCACATAGGCAGAGGGTAGCATCATATAGGCAGAGGGTGGCATCATATAGGCAGAGGGTAGAATCACATAGACAGAGGGTAGCATCATATAGGCAGAGGGTAGCATCATATAGGCAGAGGGTAGCATCACATAGGCAGAGGGTAGCATCACATAGGCAGAGGGTAGCATCATATAGGCAGAGGGTAGCATCACATAGGCAGAGGGTAGCATCATATAGGCAGAGGGTAGCATCACATAGGCAGAGGGTAGCATCACATAGGCAGAGGGTAGCATCACATAGGCAGAGGGTAGCATCATATAGGCAGAGGGTAGCATCACATAGGCAGAGGGTAGCATCACATAGGCAGAGGGTAGCATCACATAGGCAGAGGGTAGCATCACATAGGCAGAGGGTAGCATCACATAGGCAGAGGGGAGCATCATATAGGCAGAGGGTAGAATCACATAGGCAGAGGGTAGCATCATATAGGCAGAGGGTAGCATCATATAGGCAGAGGGTAGCATCACATAGGCAGAGGGTAGCATCATATAGGCAGAGGGTAGCATCATATAGGCAGAGGGTAGCATCATATAGGCAGAGGGGAGCATCATATAGGCAGAGGGTAGCATCATATAGGCAGAGGGTAGCATCATATAGGCAGAGGGTAGCATCACATAGGCAGAGGGTAGCATCATATAGGCAGAGGGTAGCATCATATAGGCAGAGGGTAGCATCATATAGGCAGAGGGTAGCATCACATAGGCAGAGGGTAGCATCACATATAGGCAGAGGGTAGCATCATCATAGGCAGAGGGTAGCATCATATAGGCAGAGGGTAGCATCACATAGGCAGAGGGTAGCATCACATAGGCAGAGGGAGCATCATATAGGCAGAGGGTAGCATCATATAGGCAGAGGGTAGCATCACATAGGCAGAGGGTAGCATCATATAGGCAGAGGGTAGCATCATATAGGCAGAGGGTAGCATCACATAGGCAGAGGGTAGCATCACATAGGCAGAGGGTAGCATCATATAGGCAGAGGGTAGCATCACATAGGCAGAGGGTAGCATCATATAGGCAGAGGGTAGCATCATATGGGCAGAGGGTAGCATCATATAGGCAGAGGGTAGCATCACATAGGCAGAGGGTAGCATCACATAGGCAGAGGGTAGCATCACATAGGCAGAGGGTAGCATCATATAGGCAGAGGGTAGCATCATATAGGCAGAGGGTAGCATCACATAGGAGGGTAGCATCACATAGGCAGAGGGTAGCATCACATAGGCAGAGGGTAGCATCATATAGGCAGAGGGTAGCATCACATAGGCATCACATAGAGGGTAGCATCATATAGGCAGAGGGTAGTAGCATCACATAGGCAGAGGGTAGCATCACATAGGCAGAGGGTAGCATCACATAGGCAGAGGGTAGCATCATATAGGCAGAGGGTAGCATCACATAGGCAGAGGGTAGCATCACATAGGCAGAGGGTAGCATCATATAGGCAGAGGGTAGCATCATATAGGCAGAGGGTAGCATCACATAGGCAGAGGGTAGCATCATATAGGCAGAGGGTAGCATCACATAGGCAGAGGGTAGCATCATATAGGCAGAGGGTAGCATCACATAGGCAGAGGGTAGCATCACATAGGCAGAGGGTAGCATCATATAGGCAGAGGGTAGCATCATATAGGCAGAGGGTAGCATCACATAGGCAGAGGGTAGCATCACATAGGCAGAGGGGAGCATCATATAGGCAGAGGGTAGCATCACATAGGCAGAGGGTAGCATCATATAGGCAGAGGGTAGCATCATATAGGCAGAGGGGAGCATCAGCATCATATAGGCAGAGGGTAGCATCATATAGGCAGAGGGTAGCATCACATAGGCAGAGGGTAGCATCACATAGGCAGAGGGTAGCATCACATAGGCAGAGGGTAGCATCATATAGGCAGAGGGTAGCATCACATAGGCAGAGGGTAGCATCATATAGGCAGAGGGTAGCATCATATAGGCAGAGGGTAGCATCACATAGGCAGAGGGTAGCATCATATAGGCAGAGGGTAGCATCATATAGGCAGAGGGTAGCATCATATAGGCAGAGGGGAGCATCATATAGGCAGAGGGTAGCATCATATAGGCAGAGGGTAGCATCACATAGGCAGAGGGTAGCATCACATAGGCAGAGGGTAGCATCATATAGGCAGAGGGTAGCATCACATAGGCAGAGGGTAGCATCATATAGGCAGAGGGTAGCATCACATAGGCAGAGGGTAGCATCATATAGGCAGAGGGTAGCATCATATAGGCAGAGGGTAGCATCACATAGGCAGAGGGTAGCATCACATAGGCAGAGGGTAGCATCATATAGGCAGAGGGTAGCATCATATAGGCAGAGGGTAGCATCACATAGGCAGAGGGTAGCATCACATAGGCAGAGGGGTAGCATCATATAGGCAGAGGGTAGAATCACATAGGCAGAGGGTAGCATCATATAGGCAGAGGGTAGCATCATATAGGCAGAGGGTAGCATCATATAGGCAGAGGTAGCATCATATAGGCAGAGGGTAGCATCACATAGGCAGAGGGTAGCATCACATAGGCAGAGGGTAGCATCATATAGGCAGAGGGGAGCATCATATAGGCAGAGGGTAGCATCATATAGGCAGAGGGTAGCATCACATAGGCAGAGGGTAGCATCACATAGGCAGAGGGTAGCATCATATAGGCAGAGGGTAGCATCACATAGGCAGAGGGTAGCATCATATAGGCAGAGGGTAGCATCACATAGGCAGAGGGTAGCATCACATAGGCAGAGGGTAGCATCATATAGGCAGAGGGTAGCATCATATAGGCAGAGGGTAGCATCACATAGGCAGAGGGTAGCATCACATAGTCAGAGGGTAGCATCATATAGGCAGAGGGTAGCATCATATAGGCAGAGGGTAGCATCACATAGGCAGAGGGTCAGCATCATCATAGGCAGAGGGTAGCATCACATAGGCAGAGGGTAGCATCACATAGGCAGAGGGTAGCATCACATAGGCAGAGGGTAGCATCATATTGGCAGAGGGTAGCATCATATAGGCAGAGGGTAGCATCACATAGGCAGAGGGTAGCATCACATAGGCAGAGGGTAGCATCATCATAGGCAGAGGGTAGCATCACATAGGCAGAGGGGAGCATCATATAGGCAGAGGGGAGCATCATATAGGCAGAGGGTAGCATCACATAGGCAGAGGGTAGCATCATATAGGCAGAGGGTAGCATCATATAGGCAGAGGGGAGCATCATATAGGCAGAGGGTAGCATCATATAGGCAGAGGGTAGCATCACATAGGCAGAGGGTAGCATCACATAGGCAGAGGGTAGCATCATATAGGCAGAGGGTAGCATCACATAGGCAGAGGGTAGCATCATATAGGCAGAGGGTAGCATCACATAGGCAGAGGGTAGCATCACATAGGCAGAGGGTAGCATCACATAGGCAGAGGGTCAGCATCATATAGGCAGAGGGTAGCATCACATAGGCAGAGGGTAGCATCACATAGTCAGAGGGTAGCATCATATAGGCAGAGGGTAGCATCATATAGGCAGAGGGTAGCATCACATAGGCAGAGGGTAGCATCACATAGGCAGAGGGTAGCATCATATAGGCAGAGGGTAGCATCATATAGGCAGAGGGTAGCATCACATAGGCAGAGGGTAGCATCACATAGGCAGAGGGTAGCATCATATAGGCAGAGGGTAGAATCACATAGGCAGAGGGTAGCATCATATAGGCAGAGGGTAGCATCATATAGGCAGAGGGTAGCATCATATAGGCAGAGGGTAGCATCATATAGGCAGAGGGTAGCATCACATAGGCAGAGGGTAGCATCACATAGGCAGAGGGTAGCATCATATAGGCAGAGGGTAGGGCAGAGGGTAGCATCATATAGGCAGAGGGTAGCATCATATAGCATCATATAGGCAGAGGGTAGCATCATATAGGCAGAGGGTAGCATCACATAGGCAGAGGGTAGCATCACATAGGCAGAGGGTAGCATCATATAGGCAGAGGGTAGCATCACATAGGCAGAGGGTAGCATCATATAGGCAGAGGGTAGCATCACATAGGCAGAGGGTAGCATCACATAGGCAGAGGGTAGCATCACATAGGCAGAGGGTAGCATCATATAGGCAGAGGGTAGCATCACATAGGCAGAGGGTAGCATCACATAGGCAGAGGGTAGCATCATATAGGCAGAGGGTAGCATCATATAGGCAGAGGGTAGCATCACATAGGCAGAGGGTAGCATCACATAGGCAGAGGGTAGCATCATATAGGCAGAGGGTAGCATCATATAGGCAGAGGGTAGCATCACATAGGCAGAGGGTAGCATCACATAGGCAGAGGGTAGCATCATATAGGCAGAGGTAGCATCACATCATAGGCAGAGGGTAGCATCACATAGGCAGAGGGTAGCATCATATAGGCAGAGGGTAGCATCATATAGGCAGAGGTAGCATCACATAGGCAGAGGGTAGCATCATATAGGCAGAGGGTAGCATCATATAGGCAGAGGGTAGCATCACATAGGCAGAGGGTAGCATCATATAGGCAGAGGGTAGCATCACATAGGCAGAGGGTAGCATCACATAGGCATCATATAGAGGGTAGCATCATATAGGCAGAGGGTAGCATCATATAGGCAGAGGGTAGCATCACATAGGCAGAGGGTAGCATCATCATAGGCAGAGGGTAGCATCATATAGGCAGAGGGTAGCATCACATAGGCAGAGGGTAGCATCATATAGGCAGAGGGTAGCATCACATAGGCAGAGGGTAGCATCACATAGGCAGAGGGTAGCATCACATAGGCAGAGGGTAGCATCATATAGGCAGAGGGTAGCATCACATAGGCAGAGGTAGCATCACATAGGCAGAGGGTAGCATCATATAGGCAGAGGGTAGCATCATATAGGCAGAGGGTAGCATCATATAGGCAGAGGGTAGCATCATATAGGCAGAGGGTAGCATCACATAGGCAGAGGGTAGCATCATATAGGCAGAGGGTAGCATCATATGGCAGAGGGTAGCATCACATAGGCAGAGGGTAGCATCATATAGGCAGAGGGGGAGCATCATATAGGCAGAGGGTAGCATCACATAGGCAGAGGGTAGCATCATATAGGCAGAGGGTAGCATCATATAGGCAGAGGGTAGCATCATATAGGCAGAGGGTAGCATCACATAGGCAGAGGGTAGCATCATATAGGCAGAGGGTAGCAT
Organism: Oncorhynchus masou masou; assembly: GCF_036934945.1. Classification (NCBI taxonomy): domain Eukaryota; kingdom Metazoa; phylum Chordata; class Actinopteri; order Salmoniformes; family Salmonidae; genus Oncorhynchus; species Oncorhynchus masou. The sequence continues at coordinate 11,168,013 of NC_088213.1, read as the reverse complement.
CACATAGGCAGAGGGTAGCATCACATAGGCAGAGGGTAGCATCATATAGGCAGAGGGTAGCATCATATAGGCAGAGGGTAGCATCATATAGGCAGAGGGTAGCATCACATAGGCAGAGGGTAGCATCATATAGGCAGAGGGTAGCATCATATAGGCAGAGGGTAGCATCACATAGGCAGAGGGTAGCATCATATAGGCAGAGGGTAGCATCACATAGGCAGAGGGTAGCATCATATAGGCAGAGGGTAACATCACATAGGCAGAGGGTAGCATCATATGGCAGAGGGTAGGCAGAGGGTAGCATCACATAGGCAGAGGGTAGCATCACATAGGCAGAGGGTAGCATCACATAGGCAGAGGGAGCATCATATAGGCATCATCATAGGCAGAGGGTAGCATCATATAGGCAGAGGGTAGCATCACATAGGCAGAGGGTAGCATCATATAGGCAGAGGGTAGCATCACATAGGCAGAGGGTAGCATCACATAGGCAGAGGGTAGCATCATATAGGCAGAGGGTAGCATCATATAGGCAGAGGGTAGCATCATATAGGCAGAGGGTAGCATCATATAGGCAGAGGGTAGCATCACATAGGCAGAGGGTAGCATCACATAGGCAGAGGGTATCATATAGCATCATCATAGGCAGAGGGTAGCATCATATAGGCAGAGGGTAGCATCATATAGGCAGAGGGTAGCATCACATAGGCAGAGGGTAGCATCACATAGGCAGAGGGTAGCATCATATAGGCAGAGGGTAGCATCACATAGGCATCAGGCAGAGGGTAGCATCATATAGGCAGAGGGTAGCATCACATAGGCAGAGGGTAGCATCACATAGGCAGAGGGTAGCATCATATAGGCAGAGGGTAGCATCATATAGGCAGAGGGTAGCATCATATAGGCAGAGGGTAGCATCACATAGGCAGAGGGTAGCATCACATAGGCAGAGGGTAGCATCATATAGGCAGAGGGTAGCATCATATAGGCAGAGGGTAGCATCACATAGGCAGAGGGTAGCATCACATAGGCAGAGGGTAGCATCATATAGGCAGAGGGTAGCATCATATAGGCAGAGGGTAGCATCACATAGGCAGAGGGTAGCATCACATAGGCAGAGGGTAGCATCATATAGGCAGAGGGTAGCATCACATAGGCAGAGGGTAGCATCATATAGGCAGAGGGTAGCATCACATAGGCAGAGGGTAGCATCATATAGGCAGAGGGTAGCATCACATAGGCAGAGGGTAGCATCACATAGGCAGAGGGTAGCATCACATAGGCAGAGGGTAGCATCACATAGGCAGAGGGTAGCATCATATAGGCAGAGGGTAGCATCACATAGGCAGAGGGTAGCATCATATAGGCAGAGGGTAGCATCATATAGGCAGAGGGTAGCATCATATAGGCAGAGGGTAGCATCACATAGGCAGAGGGGAGCATCATATAGGCAGAGGGTAGCATCATATAGGCAGAGGGTAGCATCACATAGGCAGAGGGTAGCATCACATAGGCAGAGGGTAGCATCATATAGGCAGAGGGGAGCATCATATAGGCAGAGGGTAGCATCATCATAGGCAGAGGGTAGCATCATATAGGCAGAGGGGAGCATCATATAGGCAGAGGGTAGCATCATATAGGCAGAGGGGTAGCATCACATAGGCAGAGGGTAGCATCATATAGGCAGAGGGTAGCATCACATAGGCAGAGGGTAGCATCATATAGGCAGAGGGTAGCATCATATAGGCAGAGGGTAACATCACATAGGCAGAGGGTAGCATCACATAGGCAGAGGGTAGCATCACATAGGCAGAGGGTAGCATCATATAGGCAGAGGGTAGCATCACATAGGCAGAGGGTAGCATCACATAGGCAGAGGGTAGCATCATATAGGCAGAGGGTAGCATCATATAGGCAGAGGGTAGCATCATATAGGCAGAGGGCAGTAGCATCACATAGGCAGAGGGTAGCATCACATAGGCAGAGGGTAGCATCATATAGGCAGAGGGTAGCATCATATAGGCAGAGGGTAGCATCATATAGGCAGAGGGTAGCATCATATAGGCAGAGGGTAGCATCATATAGGCAGAGGGTAGCATCATATAGGCAGAGGGTAGCATCACATAGGCAGAGGGTAGCATCATATAGGCAGAGGGTAGCATCATATAGGCAGAGGGTAGCATCACATAGGCAGAGGGTAGCATCATATAGGCAGAGGGTAGCATCACATAGGCAGAGGGTCACATAGGCAGAGGGTAGCATCATATAGGCAGAGGGGGAGTAGCATCACATAGGCAGAGGGTAGCATCACATAGGCAGAGGGTAGCATCACATAGGCAGAGGGTAGCATCACATAGGCAGAGGGTAGCATCACATAGGCAGAGGGTAGCATCATATAGGCAGAGGGTAGCATCATCATATAGGCAGAGGGTAGCATCACATAGGCAGAGGTAGCATCACATAGGCAGAGGGTAGCATCATATAGGCAGAGGGTAGCATCACATAGGCAGAGGGTAGCATCACATAGGCAGAGGGTAGCATCACATAGGCAGAGGGTAGCATCACATAGGCAGAGGGTAGCATCATATAGGCAGAGGGTAGCATCATATAGGCAGAGGGTAGCATCACATAGGCAGAGGGTAGCATCATATAGGCAGAGGGCATCACATAGGCAGAGGGTAGCATCATATAGGCAGAGGTAGCATCACATAGGCAGAGGGTAGCATCATATAGGCAGAGGGTAGCATCATATAGGCAGAGGGTAGCATCACATAGGCAGAGGGTAGCATCATATAGGCAGAGGGTAGCATCATAGGCAGAGGGTAGCATCACATAGGCAGAGGGTAGCATCACATAGGCAGAGGGTAGCATCATATAGGCAGAGGGTAGCATCACATAGGCAGAGGGTAGCATCACATAGGCAGAGGGTAGCATCATATAGGCAGAGGTAGCATCATATAGGCAGAGGGTAGCATCACATAGGCAGAGGGTAGCATCATATAGGCAGAGGGTAGCATCACATAGGCAGAGGGTAGCATCACATAGGCAGAGGGTAGCATCACATAGGCAGAGGGTAGCATCACATAGGCAGAGGGTAGCATCACATAGGCAGAGGGTAGCATCACATAGGCAGAGGGTAGCATCACATAGGCAGAGGGTAGCATCATATAGGCAGAGGGTAGCATCACATAGGCAGAGGGTAGCATCACATAGGCAGAGGGTAGCATCACATAGGCAGAGGGTAGCATCATATAGGCAGAGGGTAGCATCACATAGGCAGAGGGTAGCATCACATAGGCAGAGGGTAGCATCATATAGGCAGAGGGTAGCATCACATAGGCAGAGGGTAGCATCATATAGGCAGAGGGTAGCATCACATAGGCAGAGGGTAGCATCATCATAGGCAGGCAGAGGGTAGCATCACATAGGCAGAGGGTAGCATCATATAGGCAGAGGGTAGCATCACATAGGCAGAGGGTAGCATCATATAGGCAGAGGGTAGCATCACATAGGCAGAGGGTAGCATCATATAGGCAGAGGGTAGCATCACATAGGCAGAGGGTAGCATCACATAGGCAGAGGGTAGCATCATATAGGCAGAGGGTAGCATCACATAGGCAGAGGGTAGCATCACATAGGCAGAGGGTAGCATCATATAGGCAGAGGGTAGCATATCACATAGGCAGGGTAGCATCATATAGGGTAGCATCACATAGGCAGAGGGTAGCATCACATAGGCAGAGGGTAGCATCACATAGGCAGAGGGTAGCATCATATAGGCAGAGGGTAGCATCACATAGGCAGAGGGTAGCATCACATAGGCAGAGAGTAGCATCACATAGGCAGAGGGTAGCATCATATAGGCAGAGGGTAGCATGACATAGGCAGAGGGTAGCATCACATAGGCAGAGGGTAGCATCATATAAGCAGAGGGTAGCATCACATAGGCAGAGGGTAGCATCATATAGGCAGAGGGTAGCATCACATAGGCAGAGGGTAGCATCACATAGGCAGAGGGTAGCATCATTTGTCTGATTCTCTGTAATAATGGTATGGGAATAATAGTGCATTTTATTTTGTAAAGTGGTTTCTGGCATCAAGCAACACAACAACATGTTCAGTCACCTGTTTGTCTGAAGGACAAGTGCATTAACAGGTTCATGTCAAGCCCTGCATCTTTTTTTAAAGTCTCATGGAAAGTAGGTCTACATTGAACACAACACATTGGGTGCTACTGTAGGCTGAATGATAGAACAGCTATTTCCATGATAAAACGTTTTCTCAAAAGGTTTTCTGCATTTTCTCCATTGTTTTTGATGGTAGGCCACTCTGGTTGGCCCACATTATGATCAAATAGCCACAGTAGACTATGGGACCTCTGTTAAAACTAACTTGAAGAGGATACAGTCTCAGTGTTCACCGTAAACGTGCACCAGACGTTGCACAAAATTATTCCAATGTTCAAGTTTGTGCTCAGCAGACCTGAAATTTGCTCAGTGACAAAAGAAAATGCGAGGGAACATTGATGGTAATGGCAGTGTGTACACAACATATACATCACTTATGACTGGCTATGGCAATATGGAGGCACTGACTTTAACAGGGAGGAAAATGTGTGTTTTCTTCTGTTCAGGTTCAACATGACAAAACAGCACAGACCTGAAATGGTAGTTGTTGAAAGTGAATTATGGTTCAGGAAATGCATAACAACAACTAAATGCAGAATTTAATGTATTTATTTGGTAATGTGCCCCTCTCCTCTCTTCTTCCTCTCACTCTCCTCGTCCTCTCTCTCCTCTTCCTCTCTTCTCCTCTTCCTCTCATCTTCCTCAAATCAAATCAAATTTATTTACATAGCCCTTCGTACAAAGTGCTGTACAGAAACCCAGCCTAAAACCCCCAAAAGCAAGCAATGCAGGTGTAGAAGCACGGTGGCTAGGAAAAACTCCCTAGAAAGGCCAAAACCTAGGAAGAAACCTAGAGAGGAACCAGGCTATGTGGGGTGGCCAGTCCTCTTCTGGCTGTGCCGGGTGGAGATTATAACAGAACATGGCCAAGATGTTCAAATGTTCATAAATGACCAGCATAGTCGAATAATAATAAGGCAGAACAGTTGAAACTGGAGCAGCAGCACACCCAGGTGGACAGGGGACAGCAAGGAGTCATCATGTCAGGTAGTCCTGGGGCATGGTCCTAGGGCTCAGGTCCTCCGAGAGAGAGAAAGAAAGAGAGAAGGAGAGAATTAGAGAACGCACACCTAGATTCACACAGGACACCGAATAGGACAGGAGAAGTACTCCAGATATCACGAACTGACCCTAGCCCCCCGACACATACACTACTGCAGCATAAATACTGGAGGCTGAGACAGGAGGGGTCAGGAGACACTGTGGCCCCATCCGATCTTCCTTTCTCTCCTCTTCCTCTCCTCTCTTCTTCCTCTCTCTCTCTTCCTTGCTTCTCCTCTCCCTCTCTCTGCTCTTCCTCTCCTCTCATCTTCCTCTCCTGTCATCTTCCTCTCTCTCCTCTTCCTCTCCTCTTCCTCTCCTCTCCTCTTCCTCTCTCTCCTCTTCCTCTCTCTCCTCTTCCTCTCTCTCATCTTCCCTCTCTCTCCTCTTCCCTCTCTCTCCTCTTCACTCTCTCTCCTCTCTCTCTCCCTTTCTCCTCTTTCCTCTGTCCCCTCCTCCCTCTCTCTCCGTTCCCCCTCGCTACTTTCCCTCTCTTTCCCTCTCTTCCCTCTTTCTCCTCTTCCTCTCTCCCCTCTTCCTCTCTCCCCTCTTCCCCTTCTCCTCTTCCCCTCTCTCCTAAATCCTTTATCTCCACTTCCCTCTCTCCCCTCTTCCTCTCTCTCCTCTTCCTCTCTCTCCTCTTCCATCTCCCTCCTCTTCCTCTCTCTCCTCTTCCATCTCTATCCTAAATCCTTTATCTCATTTTCCCTCCCTCTCCTCTTCCTCTCTCTCCTCTTCCATCTCCCTCCTCTTCCTCTCTCTCCTCTTCCATCTCTATCCTAAATCCTTTATCTCCGCGGCCCTCTTGCTCCTCTTCCCTCTCTCTTCTTCCCTCTCTCTCATCTTCCCTCTCTCCCCTCTTCCCTCTCTCTCCTCTTCCTCTCCCTCCTCTTCCCTCTCTCTCCACTTCCCTCTCTCTCCTCTTCCTCTCCCTCCTCTTCCCTCTCTCTCCACTTCCCTCTCTCTCCTCTTCCCCTTCTCTCCTCCTCCCTCTCTCTCCTCTTCCCCTTCTCTCCTCTTCTGTCTCCCTCCTCCTCCTCTCTCTCATCTTCCCTCTTCCCTTTCTCTCCTCTTCATCTCTCTCCTCTTCCCTCTCTCTCTCCTCTTCTCTCTCATCTTCCCTCTTCCCTTTCTCTCCTCTTCATCTCTCTCCTCTTCCCTCTCCCACCTCTTCCCTATCTCTCCTCTTCCCTCTCCATATTCTTCCATCTCTCTCCTCCTCTTCTCTCTCATCTTCCCTCTTCCCTTTCTCTCCTCTTCATCTCTCTCCTCTTCCCTCTCTCTCTCCTCTTCTCTCTCATCTTCCCTCTTCCCTTTCTCTCCTCTTCCTCTCTCTCCTCTTCCCTCTCTCTATCCTCTTCTCTGCCCAGTACTCTGTAGAACAGATTGTATTGTTCAGAGCGGAGGCGGTAGGATTAGTGTCGGAACACTGGGTCGCATATACTCCCAGAGGATGGCGGACGTTCCCGGAGAATGTGTGTGTGGTTGGAGAATAACAGAGTGTGTGCGTGTGTGTTGAATTACTGTTAATTGTGCAAACATCCTGGGGCATTAACCTCACACTCAACGTCAACAAAACTAAGGAGATGATTGTGGACTTCAGGAAACAGCAGAGGGAACACCCCCCTATCCACATCGATGGAACAGTAGTGGAGAGGGTATTAAGTTTTAAGTTCCTCGGCATACACATCACAGACAAACTGAATTGGTCCACCCACACAGACAGCATCGTGAAGAAGGCGCAGCAGCGCCTCTTCAACCTCAGGAGGCTGAAGAAATTTGGCTTGTCACCAAAAGCACTCACACACTTCTACAGATGCACAATCGAGAGCATCCTGGCGGGCTGTATCACCGCCTGGTACGGCAACTGCTCCGTCCACTACCGTAAGGCTCTCCAGAGGGTAGTGAGGTCTGCACAACGCATCACCGGGGGCAAACTACCTGCCCTCCAGGACACCTACACCATCCGATGTTACAGGAAGGCCATAAAGATCATCAAGGACAACAACCACCCGAGCCACTGCCTGTTCACCCCGCTATCATCCAGAAGGCGAGGTCAGTACAGGTGCAGCAAAGCTGGGACCGAGAGACTGAAAAACAGCTTCTTTCTCAAGGCCATCAGACTGTTAAACAGCAACCACGAACAATGAGCAACCACGAACACTGACTCAACTCCAGCCACTTTAATGATGGGAATTGATGGGAAATGATGTAAATATATCACTAGCCACTTTAAACAATGCTACCTAATATAATGTTTACATACCCTACATTATTCATCTCATATGTATACGTATATACTGTACTCTATATCATCTACAGCATCTTTATGTAATACATGTATCACTAGCCACTTTAACTATGCCACTTTGTTTACATACTCATCTCATATGTATATACTGTACTCGATACCATCTACTGTATCTTGCCTATGCTGCTCTGTACCATCACTCATTCATATATCTTTATGTACATATTCTTTATCCCCTTACACTTGTGTATAAGACAGTAGTTTTGGAATTGTTAGTTAGATTACTTGTTGGTTATTACTGCATTGTCGGAACTAGAAGCACAAGCATTTCGCTACACGCGCATTAACATCTGCTAACCATGTGTATGTGACAAAGATTACTTGTTGGTTATTACTGCATTGTCGGAACTAGAAGCACAAGCATTTCGCTACACTCGCATTAACATCTGCTAACCATGTGTATGTGACAAATAAAATTTGATTTGATTTGATTTGATTTGAATTGGTCACACTGCCTCTGAGTCAGACCTAAAGGCTGAAGGAGGTCTTGCACTCATGGTCCCTCCCTCCCTCTCTTTTCAGTCTCTCTCCATCACTCTCTCATCTCTATCTCTCTCCCTCCCTCCCTCTCTTTTCAGTCTCTCTCCATCACTCTCTCATCTCTATCTCTCTCCCTCCCTCCCTCTCTTCTCAGTCTCCCTCCCTCCCTCCCTCCCTCCCTCCCTCCCCCTCCCTCCCTCCCTCCCTCCCTCCCTCCCTCCCTCAATCCTCTCTTTTCAGTCTCCATCCCTCACTCTCTCATCTTTATCTCTGTCCCCCCTCTCTTCTCAGTCTCCCTCCCTCACTCTCTCCTCTATTACTCTCCCTCCCTCTCTTCTCAGTCTCCCTCTCTCACACTCTCATCTCTATCTCTCTCTCCCTCCCTCGCTTTCAGTCTCCTTCCCTCACTCTCTCATCTCTCTCTCTCCCTCCCTCACACTCTCATCACAATCTCTCTCTCTCTCTCCCTCCCTCACACTCTCATCACTATCTCTATCTCTCTCTCCCTCCCTCGCTTTCAGTCTCCTTCCCTCACTCTCTCATCTCTCTCTCTCCCTCCCTCACACTCTCATCACTATCTCTCTCTCTCTCTCCCTCCCTCACACTCTCATCACTATCTCTCTCTCTCTCCCTCCCTCACACTCTCATCTCTATCTCTCTCTCTCTCCCTTCCTCCCTTTCAGTCTCCTTCCTTCCCTCACTCTCTCATCTCTCCCTCTCCCTCCCTCACACTCTCATCACTATCTCTCTCTCTCTCTCCCTCGCTCACACTCTCATCACTATCTCTCTCTCTCTCTCACTTCCTCCCTTTCAGTCTCCTTCCTTCCCTCACTCTCTCATCTCTATCTGTCCCCTCTACTGTCCCTTCTTCACAACTAGATACAGATGATAGCAGAAGGATAGTTATGGAGCCTGTTGAATCTTATTAACCCCATCACCTCCACTAAACCTCAGTCAATAAATATAGTAGACTGGTCCAGTCCGCATCACTGTCCTCTGTCAATACATACAGTAGACTGGTCCAGTCTGTACCACTCTACATCACTGTCCTCAGTCAATACATACAGTAGCCTGGTCCAGTCTGTACCACTCTACATCACTGTCCTCAGTCAATACATACAGTAGACTGGTCCAGTCCGCATCACTGTCCTCTGTCAATACATACAGTAGACTGGTCCAGTCTGTACCACTCTGTATCACTGTCCTCAGTCAATACATACAGTAGACTGGTCCAGTCTGTATCACTGTCCTCAGTCAAGATATACAGTAGCCTGGTCCAGTCTGTACCACTCTACATCACTGTCCTCAGTCAATACATACAGTAGACTGGTCCAGTCTGTACCACTCTGTATCACTGTCCTCAGTCAAGATATACAGTAGCCTGGTCCAGTCTGTACCACTCTACATCACTGTCCTCAGTCAATACATACAGTAGACTAGTCCAGTCTGTACCACTCTGTATCACTGTCCTCAGTCAATACATACAGTAGACTGGTCCAGTCTGTACCACTCTGTATCACTGTCCTCAGTCAAGATATACAGTAGACTAGTCCAGTCTGTACCACTCTGTATCACTGTCCTCAGTCAATACATACAGTAGACTGGTCCAGTCTGTATCACTGTCCTCAGTCAATACATACAGTAGACTGGTCCAGTCTGTATCACTGTCCTCAGTCAATACATACAGTAGACTGGTCCAGTCTGTACCACTCTGTATCACTGTCCTCAGTCAAGATATACAGTAGCCTGGTCCAGTCTGTACCACTCTACATCACTGTCCTCAGTCAATACATACAGTAGACTGGTCCAGTCTGTATCACTGTCCTCAGTCAATACATACAGTAGCCTGGTCCAGTCTGTACCACTCTACATCACTGTCCTCAGTCAATACATACAGTAGACTGGTCCAGTCTGTATCACTGTCCTCAGTCAATACATACAGTAGACTGGTCCAGTCTGGTCCAGTCCTGTCAATACATACAGTAGACTGGTCCAGTCTGTATCACTGTCCTCAGTCAATACATACAGTAGACTGGTCCAGTCTGTACCACTCTACATCACTGTCCTCAGTCAATACATACAGTAGACTGGTCCAGTCTGTACCACTCTGTATCACTGTCCTCAGTCAAGATATACAGTAGACTGGTCCAGTCTGTACCACTCTGTATCACTGTCCTCAGTCAAGATATACAGTAGCCTGGTCCAGTCTGTATCACTGTCCTCAGTCAATACATACAGTAGACTGGTCCAGTCTGTATCACTGTCCTCAGTCAATACATACAGTAGACTGGTCCAGTCTGTATCACTGTCCTCAGTCAATACATACAGTAGACTGGTCCAGTCTGTACCACTCTACATCACTGTCCTCAGTCAATACATACAGTAGACTGGTCCAGTCTGTATCACTGTCCTCAGTCAATACATACAGTAGACTGGTCCAGTCTGTATCACTGTCCTCAGTCCTTCTGCCTATTCAGAACTTGCACATTCTAGTTAAGTAGCAGTTAGCTTCTGCAGTCATGAAAAAGGAGAAGGCAGTCTGCAGTGCTAGCCCACCTATGTTTGTATCCACTGCACAGTCAATACATGACAGTAAGACTGGTCCAGTCTGTATCACTGTCCTCAGTCAATACATACAGTAGACTGGTCCAGTCTGTACCACTCTACATCACTGTCCTCAGTCAATACATACAGTAGACTGGTCCAGTCTGTACCAGTCTACATCACTGTCCTCAGTCAATACATACAGTAGACTGGTCCAGTCTCACTGTCCTCTGTCAATACACTGGTCCAGTCTGTACCACTCATCACTGTCCTCAGTCAATACATACAGTAGACTGGTCCAGTCTGTATCACTGTCCTCAGTCCAGACATACAGTAGACTGGTCCAGTCTGTATCACTGTCCTCAGTCAAGATATACAGTAGCCTGGTCCAGTCTGTACCACTCTACATCACTGTCCTCAGTCAATACATACAGTAGACTGGTCCAGTCTGTACCACTCTGTATCACTGTCCTCAGTCAAGATATACAGTAGCCTGGTCCAGTCTGTACCACTCTACATCACTGTCCTCAGTCAATAAATACAGTAGACTAGTCCAGTCTGTACCACTCTGTATCACTGTCCTCAGTCAATACATACAGTAGACTGGTCCAGTCTGTATCACTGTCCTCAGTCAATACATACAGTAGACTGGTCCAGTCTGTACCACTCTACATCGACTTCTTGGCTCTCTATTATGTGTCCTTCTGCCTATTCAGAACTTGCACTGGTTGATTCTAGTTAAGTAGCAGTTAGCTTCTAGCAGTCATGAAAAAGGAGAAGGCTAACGCTAGCAGTGCTAGCCCACCTATGTTGTATCCACTGCTGGGCACAGATGCGTCATGTGTGAGATGTTTTCCACATGATGAAGATAAGGTGGAACTGGAAAACGGACAGGGATTTGTTTGCCCTAAATGCACCACCATCAAGTAGCTTAGGGAAGAGTTCCTCCGACTGTTGGCTTTGCTGAGAGGAAACGGATAACCTGCTTCATAAGTACACCGACCTTTCTGTAACCCAGGCAACCCTAATCTCAGTTTTAAATGCCTCTTATAGCAAAGCTGTGGATGAGTCGCGTGGCGTTGATCTGTCCCAATCCAGCTGTCAGATGTTAAGCTCAACTCCGCGGCCCCATGGGTGACTGGACACTCTCGGGGCGTAGGAGATCGGGAGGCAGTCTGGCCCCCCTTCATCTCTCCCGAGAAGATCCGATCCAGCTATCAAACAGCTTTGGCCCACAGCACGGATCCTGGGTGTATACCGCCAGCCGGCGGCCGCCCAGTGGCACCCTCCCCCACGGCCACCGCAGTTCAGCAGTTCACTTCCCAATCGGGTTCCATACCAACCACCATCCATGTGGGCAGTTCGATGGCGAGAGATTTTGTCCTGCCTACAATCTGTGGACCGAAGTCCACTGTCACCCAGGAGCCCGTGACCATGACATCAACTCCCACCTGCCCTCAGTTCTGGCCAACTACTCCAATAGTGACACCATCATCACCCACGTGGGTTTTAACAGCCTTAGTTTTAGGCGATCTGATCAACTGAGGGAAGACTACACCCTCGTTAGCACAGGGAAGAGAAGACTGATCTCTGACCCCTCCTGTGCTAACGAAGGGGTTCAGAACGTTTCAGCCAACCCTTCGCCCTGAACAAGTACCTGAAGAAACTTTGCAAAGACAGGAATGTATTTTTTGTGACAACGTTTTAAAAGAGACAGGATTCACCCGAACCGCAGCGGTTCCAGAATCATTTCCAGCAACATCAAACTGTTTTAGAGACTGACAGACAGGGTCTGGTACTGATCCAGTCCCAGCAACATCAAACTGTTTTAGAGACTGACAGACAGGGTCTGGTACTGATCCAGTCCCAGCAACATCAAACTGTTTTAGAGACTGACAGGAGGGGTCAGTCTCTAAGGAGCAACATCAAACTGTTTTAGAGACTGACAGGAGGGGTCCCAGCAAACATCAAACTGTTTTAGAGACTGACAGGAGGGGTCAGTCTCTAAGGAGCAACATCAAACTGTTTTAGAGACTGACAGGAGGGGTCAGTCTCTAAGGAGCAACATCAAACTGTTTTAGAGACTGACAGACAGGGGCTGGTACTGATCCAGTCCCAGCAACATCAAACTGTTTTAGAGACTGACAGACAGGTCTGGTAGTGCTCCAGTCCCAGCAACATCAAACTGTTTTAGAGACTGACAGACAGGGTCTGGTACTGATCCAGTCCCTGCAACATTAATCTGTTTTAGAGACTGACAGACAGGGTCTGGTGGTGCTCCAGTCCCAGCAACATCAAACTGTTTTAGAGACTGACAGACAGGGTCTGGTACTGATCCAGTCCCAGCAACATCAAACTGTTTTAGAGACTGACAGACATGGACTGGTGTTGCTCCAGTCCCAGCAACATCAAACTGTTTTAGAGACTGACAGACAGGGTCTGGTGGTGCTCCAGTCCCAGCAACATCAAACTGTTTTAGAGACTGACAGACAGGGTCTGGTGGTGCTCCAGTCCCAGCAACATCAAACTGTTTTAGAGACTGACAGACAGGGTCTGGTGGTGCTCCAGTCCCTGCATCATCAATCTGTTTTAGAGACTGACAGACAGGGTCTGGTGGTGCTCCAGTTCTCCCTGTCAGAATAAGCAACAGAGGACTTGGCAATCATATGTGAGTAACCATATGTTCCTTTAACCTTCAACCCCGCCTTCTAGTGAGTCTATACAAACTGTCATCTCCTACCATTCTGATAGATTGTAGACTGTCAGAAAACCTGGTTGTAATGTTAATCATTTGGTTGTTATTCCATTGGTAACCTCGAGGCAGAGTGGCCCACACTCAATGAAAATGGTGCTTTTAAATGTTACAGCAATCAATGGGAAAACCTTTCTCGTGAGGACCTCATTACTGAGCGCAAAGTTGATTGGATGTTTCTCACTGAAACATGGCTGTCATCAGACTGTAGTGCTGCTCTTATCGAAGCTTCCACCCCGGACTACAGCTTTCATACTCTATGGGAAAATGTAACACGGATGGGGGACGACCTCTATTTCTCCTAATGCTCTCAGCTGTAAATATATTTTGTTTGGCGACTTTGGGTCTTTTGAGCATCGTGCTGTAATGTTTAAATGTCAGCCACCAGTTTAGGCCATAAAGCTGTATAGACCACCAAAGCACTGCCCCACTTTATTTACTGATGTATCTGAACCATTGTCTATTGTCCTTGAGAACTATGATAAAATCATTGTGTTGGGTGATTTTAATATTCATGTTGACAAAGAGACTCCAAGGCTTTTGGAATTTATGAATCTTTTGAGCTCTATGGAATTTATTGTAAATTATTGCCGTCATTGTAAATAATAATTTATTCTTAACTGACTTGCTTAGTTAAATAAAGGTTAAATTAAAAATACAAATATAATCTAACATGTTACTGGGCCCATGGATAAGTGAGGAAATGAATCCGTTAAAGAGAGATTGCAGAAAGGCAGAGTGGAAGTGGAGAAAGCCAAAGTTGCAGGTCCATTGTGATATTCCGAGAGAGTAAATAACAACAAGGCAATTAGCTAGACGGTCTCATTTTTCTAACTTGATCACTATTCATTTGAGAGTGCTCTTCTCCACCATTGATGTCCTGATTAATTCTACCCTCGCAAACCTATGTGAACTTTCCTCCACATCTAAATGTGAGGAGATTGCTGTATATTTTAGACCTGATGAGAAGTTTGATGATACAGTGCCTTTGAAAAGTATTCAGATTCCCTTGACTTTTTCCACATTTTGTTACATTACAACTTTTTTCTAAAATAGATTAAGTAAAACAATTTCATCAGCAATCTACACACAATACCCAGTAGTGACAAAGTGAAAACAGGATTTTAGAAATGTTTAAAAATGAAATCAATTTTAGAATAAATCTGTAACGTAACAAAATGTGTAAAAAGTCAAGAGCTCTGAATACATTCAGAATGCGCTGGCCTACCACACAAAGGCACTATGGATTTAGTTTCCCTGGTTGACACAGACATGTTTAAGAGAGTGATATCACAACTTCAGCTTTCTACCTGCCTTCTGGATCCTATCCCCACCACCTTCTTCAAAACAGTTTTTCATTGCATATCTGAAGAAGTGCAAGCTATTGTTAATCACTTCGTGTGAAGTGACTTTCCCCACTGCACTAAAAACTGATATGTTGACACCCCTTCTGAAGAAAAGTCATCTATATTCTTCAGCTCTTAGCAATTTTCGGCCATTATCCAACCTTCCATTCTTTAGCAAACTTCTGTAGAAATTGGTGTTCAAACAGCTAAATTATTTGTTAAGTGCCAACTGTTTTTCCAAACCCACCACAGCACAGAGACAGCCTTAGTTAAAGTGGTAAATGATCTTGGAGTCAACACAGATACCAAACAGCTCTCTGTTCTTTTACTCTTATATTGAAGTGCTACATTGGACACGGTTGACCATGATGTCCTTCTGGGCAGACTGGAGAGGTGGGTTGGCCTCTGCGGTCCAGTTCTAAATGGGTTTAGGACCTATTGTACCAGTTGAGAGTTTGTTTTGTCGCCCTTGGTGAACATAACTCAAAGAAAATACATATCACATGTGGCGTTCCACATTATTTGATTTTGTATCCGGTTCTGCTCAGTTTATGTGTGTTAACCCCTGGCGGCGCTATCAGAAAGCACAACATTGATGTTCACTGCAACGCAGACGATACACAGCTTTATATTTCTGTGTCACCAGAGGATTTTAGTTCCACGGATAAATTATTAGACAGTATTAGTGAATTTTAGTACTTGGACGGCTCACAACTTCCTCCAGCTAAATCAAGACAAGACCAAGGTATTTGTTGTTGGAGCCAAAGCACATAGAGAGAATCTGGTCGCACATTTTAATTCACGGACAATAAATATAAAACATAAGGTAAACAAACCTGGGCGATATTTTAGATTCTGAACAGAACCTTGAATCTCACATTAGGCCGTTTCCTTCTCAGGCTGATACAGAGAGACTCATCAATGCTTTTACTACAAAAAACATGGGTGACTGTAATGCTCTGCTGTCTGGTCTACCCAAGAAAGCCAGTGGTCAACTGTAAAACATAGAGCATGCTGCAGCACGGGTACTGACCAAGACCAGACGGAGAGAACACATTACACCAGTTTTAAGGTCTCTGCACTGTAAAACATAGAGAATGCTGGAGCACAGGTACTGACCAAGACCAGACGGAGAGAACACATTACACCGGTTTTAAGCTCTCTGTACTGCAAAACATAGAGAATGTTGCAGCACGGGTACTGACCAAGACCAGACGGAGAGAACACATTACACCGGTTTTAAGGTCTCTGTACTGTAAAACATAGAGAATGCTGGAGCACGGGTACTGACCAAGACCAGACTGAGAGAACACATTACACCGGTTTTAAGGTCTCTGTACTGTAAAACATAGAGAATGCTGCAGCACAGGTACTGACCAAGACCAGACTGAGAGAACACATTACACCAGTTTTAAGGTCTCTGTACTGTAAAACATAGAGAATGCTGCAGCACAGGTACTGACCAAGACCAGACTGAGAGAACACATTACACCAGGTTTTAAGGTCTCTGTACTGTAAAACATAAAACATAGAGACACCGGTTTTATCTCTGTACTGTAAAACATAGAGAATGCTGCAGCACAGGTACTGACCAAGACCAGACTGAGAGAACACATTACACCGGTTTTAAGGTCTCTGTACTGTAAAACATAGAGAATGCTGCAGCACGGGTACTGACCAAGACCAGACGGAGAGAACACATTACACCGGTTTTAAGATTTCTGTACTGTAAAACATAGAGAATGCTGCATTGGTTTTTACCAATCAATCCACGATTGTTCACCCCAGTACATGTCAGACATGCTTTTAAGACCTCTGGCGCTGACCTTTTACCAAACCTAGAGAGACACATTACACCAGTTTTAAGGTCTCTGTACTGTAAAACATAGAGAATGCTGGACACGGGTACTGACCAAGACCAGACTGAGAGAACACATTACACCAGTTTTAAGGTCTCTGTACTGTAAAACATAGAGAATGCTGCACAGCACCAGGGTACTGACCAAGACCAGACCAGGGAGAGAACACATTACAGAGAACCAAGACCAGACACATTACACCAGTTTTAAGATTTCTGCACTGGCTGCCTGTGAGTTTTAGAATTCATTTAAAGATTCTTCTATTGGTTTTTAAATCAATCCACGATTGTTCACCCCAGTACATGTCAGACATGCTTTTAAGTTCTGTTCCCAGTAGGTCCCTCACATCCTCTGGCGCTGACCTTTTAACTATCCCAAAGCCTAGGATCAAGAGGTATGGAGAGGCAACCTTTAGTTAGTATGCCCCCAGCCTCTGGAATAGCCTGCCCTAAAACCTGAGGACATATTTAAAAGAGATCTTAGAACACATCTTTTTTACCTTTGCTTTCCTCAGAATGCTTTTTAGTTGTTCGGTTTGTGTCATTCTTTAAATACAATTTAATCTTATGTTTATCTTCTGTAGTAAATATTTCAGTTTATATATATAATTTTTATTTTTTATTTTTTCCCCCTCTGAAGCATGTTGCATTGCATTGCATATCTGAAATGTGCTGTATAAATAAATCTTGATTTGATTTGTAAGAACACATGATAGCGCTTGTACCATCAGTAGAACAATGTGGCTCTGACGCAACTTGAAGAGGAGAGATGCTACTGTGTGGTCAAACTAAAACATTTTTCCAAAACATTTTACTTTAACTAGGCAAGTCAATGAATAACTAATTCTTATTTACAATGACTGCCTACCACAGACTTCACTGCGCCAATTGTGCACCATCCTATGGGACTCCCAATCACAGCCAGATGTTATACAGCCTGGATTTGAACCAGGTACTGTAAGTGATGCCTCTTGCACTGAGATGCAGTTCCTTAGGCCACTGCACCACTTGGGAGCCCATTATCAAAGATGCTTCTGTGTGGTTAAACTAGGACATCAGAGATGCTACTGTGTGGTCAAACTAGGACATCAAGATGCTACTGTGTGAAACTATCAGAGATGCTACTGTGTGGTCAAACTAGGACATCAGAAATGCTACTGTGTGGTCAAACTAGGACATCAGAAATGCTACTGTGTGTGGTCCAACTAGGACATCAGAGATGCTACTGTGTGGTTAAACTAGGACATAAGAGATGCTACTGTGTGTGGTCCAACTAGGACATCAGAGGTGCTACTGTGTGGTCCAACTAGGACATCAGAGATGCTTACTGTGTGGTCAAGCTAGGACATCAGAGATGCTACTGTGTGGTCAAACTAGGACATCAGAGATGCTACTGTGTGGTCCATCAAACTACTGGTGGTCACATCAGAGATGCTATTGAACCATGTCTCAAACTCATGTGTGTGTGGTTAAACTAGGACATCAGAAATGCTACTGTGTGGTCAAACTAGGACATCAGAGATGCTACTGTGTGTGGTCCAAATAGGACATCAGGCTGGTATTGTGAGTGTGTGTGTGTCTCTGTGTGTGTAACTGTGTGTGACACAGAGAGAGAGAGAAAAATAGAGAGAGAGAGAGAGAACCATTCAGCCATCATCCTCAGCTAAACATGGTAAGACTTGCCGAAGTCACCTGTTTGACCAATCACATGGAGCGTAGGTGAACCACGTTACAGGTGAACCACGTTACAGGTGAACCACGTTACAGGTGAACCACGTTACAGGTGAACCACGTTACAGGTGGACCACGTTACAGGTGAACCACGTTACAGGTGAACCACGTTACAGGTGAACCACGTTACAGGTGGACCACGTTACAGGTGAACCACGTTACAGGTGGACCACGTTACAGGTGGACCACGTTACAGGTGAACCACGTTACAGGTGAACCACGTTACAGGTGAACCACGTTACAGGTGAACCACGTTACAGGTGAACCACGTTACAGGTGAACCACGTTACAGGTGAACAATGTTACAGGTGAACCATGTTACAGGTGAACAATGTTACAGGTGAACCATGTTACAGGTGAACCACAAAGCAGTCAAACAGTGTTACAGGTGAACCATGTTACAGGTGAACCATGTTACAAGTGAACCACATTACAGTCAAACCGTGTTACAGGTGAACCATGTTACAGGTGAACCACGTTACAGGTGAACCATGTGACAGGTGAACCATGTTACAAGTGGACCATGTTACAGGTGAACCATGTTACAGGTGAACCATGTTATAGGTGAACCATGTTACAGGTGGACCATGTTACAAGTGAACCACGTTACAGGTGAAGCACGTTACAGGTGAACCATGTTACAGGTGAACTATGTTACAGGTGAACCATGTTACAGGTGAACCATGTTACAGGTCAACCATGTTACAGGTGAACCATGTTACAAGTGAACCACAACAGTCGAACCGTGTTACAGGTGAACCATGTTACAGGTGAACCACGTTACAGCTGAACCATGTTACAGGTGAACCATGTTACAGGTGAACCACGTTACTGCTGAACCATGTTACAGGTAAACCATGTTACAGGTGAACCATGTTACACATAAACCATGTTACAGGTGAACAATGTTACAGGTGAACCATGTATGTTACAGGTAAACCATGTGACAGGTGAACCACGTCACAGCTGAACCATGTTACAGGTGAACCATGTTACATATAAACCATGTTACAGGTGAACCATGTTACAGGTGAACCATGTTACACATAAACCATGTTACACGTGGACCATGTTACAGGTGAACCACGTTACAGGTGAACCACGTTACAGGTGAACCACGTTACAGGTGAACCATGTTACAGGTGAACCACGTTACAGGTGAACCATGTTACACATAAACCATGTTACAGGTGAACCATGTTACAGGTGAACCATGTTACAGGTGAACCATGTTACAGGTGAACCACGTTACAGGTGAACCATGTTACAGGTGAACCATGTTACAGGTGAACCATGTTACAGGTGAACCATGTTACAGGTGAACCATGTTACAGGTGAACCATGTTACAGGTGAACCATGTTACAGGTGAACCACGTTACAGGTGAACCATGATACAGGTGAACCACGTTACAGGTGGACCATGTTACAGGTGGACCATGTTACAGGTAAACCACGTTACAGGTGAACCACGTCACGGCTGAACCATGTTACAGGTGAACCATGTTACAGGTGAACCATGTTACAGGTGAACCATGTTACAAGTGAACCATGTTACAGGTGAACCATGTTACAGGTGAACCATGTTACAGGTGAACCACGTTACAGGTGAACCATCTAACAGGTGAACTATGTTACAGGTGAACCATGTTACAGGTCAACCATGTTACAGGTGAACCATTTTACAAGTGAACCACATAACAGTCGAACCGTGTTACAGGTGAACCACGTTACAGGTGAACCATGTTACAGGTAAACCATGTTACAGGTGAACCATGTTACAGGTGAACCATGTTACAGGTAAACCATGTTACAGGTGAACCATGTTACAGGTGAACCATGAACCATGTTACAGGTGAACCATGTTACAGGTGAACCATCCATGTTACAGGTGAACCATACAGGTGAACAATGTTACAGGTGAACCATGTTACAGTGAACCACATGGTGAACCATGTTACAGGTGAACCATGTTACAGGTGAACCATCTTACAGGTGAACCATGTTACAGGTGAACCATGTTAACCATGTTACAGGTGAACCATGTTACAGGTGAACCATGTTACAGGTGGACCATGTTACAGGTGAACCACGTTACAGGTGAACCACGCTACAGGTGAACCATGTTACAGTTGAACCATGTTACATGTGAACCATGTTACACATAAACTATGTTACAGGTGAACCATGTTACAGGTGAACCATGTTACAGGTGAACCATGTTACAGGTGAACCACTTTACAGGTGAACCACGTTACAGGTGAACCATGTTACAGTTAAACCATGTTACAGGTGAATCATGTTACAGGTATATCATGTTGCAGGTAAACCATGTTACATGTGAACCATGGTACACATGAACCATGTTACAGGTGAACCATGTTACAGGTGAACCATGTTACAGTTAAACCATGTTACAGGTGAATCATGTTACAGGTATATCATGTTGCAGGTAAACCATGTTACATGTGAACCATGGTACACATGAACTATGTTACAGGTGAACCATGTTACAGGTGAACCATGTTACAGGTGAACCATGTTACAGGTGAACCACTTTACAGGTGAACCACATTACAGGTGAACCATGTTACAGGTAAACCATGTTACAGGTGAATCATGTTACAGGTAAACCATGTTGCAGGTAAACCATGTTACAGGTGAACCATGTTACAGGTGAACCATGTTACAGGTGGACCATGTTACAGGTGAACCATGTTACAGGTGAACCATGTTACAGGTGGACCATGTTACAGGTGAACCATGTTGCAGGTGAACCACGTTACAGGTCAACCACGTTACAGGTGAACCATGTTACAGGTGGACCATGTTGTAGGTGAACCATGTTACAGGTGAACCACGTTACAGGCTACCAACCATTCTGCAGCGATACTCCATTACATCTGGTTTGAGCTAGTGGGACTATAATTTGTTTTTCAACAGGACAATGATCCAACACACCTCCAGGCTGTTTAAGGGATATTTTGCCAAGATGGAAGGTGATGTAGTGCTGCATCAGATGACCTGGCCTCCATGATCACCCAATCTCAACCCAATTGAGATGGTTTGGGTTGGACTGCAGAGTTGGACTGCAGAGTGAAGGAAACGCAGCCAACAAGTGCTTAGCATATGTGGGAAATCCTTCAAGACTGTTGGAAAAGCATTCCAGGTGAAGAATGCCAAGAGTGTGCAAAGCTGTCATCAAGGCAAAGGGTGTCTACTTTGAAGAATCTCAAATATAAAATAAATTTAGATTTGTTTAACACTTTTTTGGTTACTACATGAGTCCATATGTGTTATTTCATAGTTTTGATGTCTTAACTATTATTCTACAATGTAGAAATAGTAAAAATAAAGAAAAACCCTTGAATGAGTAGGTGTTTCCAAACTTTTGACTGGTACTGTATGTAGATGGTAATGAATCATTCAGGAGAGGATTCTGGGTAATCCCTGTACACTGTTCCCTTTGCTTTGTTGTGAATTGGCTGTGACACTCAAACCCCATTGGACGGTGGTGTCTGTTTAATACAGGAAGAATACTTAATGCCCTGTCGCTGTGCGTTTAGCTTGATGCTAACATGGGGATCAGGGTAAGTATATTGAACTAAGGATAAGCTCAAGGGCGGTAGCCACGGTAACAGGTTTTAAACACACTTAAGTGCAGATTGATGTAATCAAAATGAAGTCAACTCAATTGAGATCTTACTTGTTGTGCACTCTCCATCTGCCTCACAGATGGCTGGCTGTGTGTTTGAGTGTGTGTGTGTGTGTGTGAATGAGTGTGTGTGTTTGTCTGTATTTGTGTGTGTTTGTGTGTGCGTGTTCCTGAGGGTACCTCATTGCCACTAGCAATGTTCCAATGTGGATTAAATGTCCTGCCTTGCCTTGATGCTCCTGTGTGTAAGATAGGAGTTCTCCTCAAAGTGTAATTCTGGCCCGGTGGTTATCTCTGCTGTGTATCACCTCTCTGGCTCTGCTCCTGTTAACTCACCTGGTATACAGCTGTTAGATGAAGGCCCTCATCCCTGTTAACTCTCCTGGTATACCGCTGTTAGATGAAGGCCCTCATCCCTGTTAACTCTCCTGGTATACCGCTGTTAGATGAAGGCCCTCATCCCTGTTAACTCTCCTGGTATACCGCTGTTAGATGAAGGCCCTCATCCCTGTTAACTCTCCTGGTATACCGCTGTTAGATGAAGGCCCTCATCCCTGTTAACTCTCCTGGTATACAGCTGTTAGATGAAGGCCCTCATCCCTGTTAACTCTCCTGGTATACCGCTGTTAGATGAAGGCCCTCATCCCTGTTAACTCTCCTGGTATACCGCTGTTAGATGAAGGCCCTCATCCCTGTTAACTCTCCTGGTATACAGCTGTTAGATGAAGGCCCTCATCCCTGTTAACTCTCCTGGTATACCGCTGTTAGATGAAGGCCCTCATCCCTGTTAACTCTCCTGGTATACAGCTGTTAGATGAAGGCCCTCATCCCTGTTAACTCTCCTGGTATACAGCTGTTAGATGAAGGCCCTCATCCCTGTTAACTCTCCTGGTATACCGCTGTTAGATGAAGGCCCTCATCCCTGTTAACTCTCCTGGTATACCGCTGTTAGATGAAGGCCCTCATCCCTGTTAACTCTCCTGGTATACAGCTGTTAGATGAAGGCCCTCATCCCTGTTAACTCTCCTGGTATACAGCTGTTAGATGAAGGCCCTCATCCCTGTTAACTCTCCTGGTATACAGCTGTTAGATGAAGGCCCTCATCCCTGTTAACTCTCCTGGTATACCGCTGTTAGATGAAGGCCCTCATCCCTGTTAACTCTCCTGGTATACAGCTGTTAGATGAAGGCCCTCATCCCTGTTAACTCTCCTGGTATACAGCTGTTAGATGAAGGCCCTCATCCCTGTTAACTCTCCTGGTATACCGCTGTTAGATGAAGGCCCTCATCCCTGTTAACTCTCCTGGTATACCGCTGTTAGATGAAGGCCCTCATCCCTGTTAACTCTCCTGGTATACAGCTGTTAGATGAAGGCCCTCATCCCTGTTAACTCTCCTGGTATACCGCTGTTAGATGAAGGCCCTCATCCCTGTTAACTCTCCTGGTATACCGCTGTTAGATGAAGGCCCTCATCCCTGTTAACTCTCCTGGTATACAGCTGTTAGATGAAGGCCCTCATCCCTGTTAACTCACCTGGTATACAGCTATTAGATGAAGGCCCTCCCTGCTATCCCTGTATAAGATGAGGGCCCTCTCCTGGTTCATCTGCTGGTATACAGCTATTAGATGAAGGCCCTCACCCCTGCTAACTCTCCTGGTATACCGCTGTTAGATGAGGGCCCTCATCCCTGTTAACTCTCCTCGTATACAGCTATTAGATGAAGGCCCTCAGCCCTGTAAACTCTCCTGGTATACAGCTGTTAGATGAAGGCCCTCATCCCTGT